>NC_041226.1:3500803-3560603 GCF_002837175.3 Physeter macrocephalus | reverse complement strand
TGGCCGCTGAGCCTGCGCGTCCGGAGCCTGTGCTCCGCAACGGGAGAGGCCACAACAGTGAGAGGCCCGCGTACCGCAAAAAAAAAAAAAAAAAAAAAAGCACAACGTGAAAGTTGCGACTTAAGTTTTATTTGGGGCAAAATGAGGACTGCAGCCCGGGAGACAGAGCTCAGATAACTCTGAGAAACCACTCCGAGGGGGCGACGGGGGAGCCAGGTTATATAGAAGTTTTGCAACAAAAGGGCAGGTAGTCGGGAACATCAAAAGATTATTGTTAATTAAAGAAAACCAGAGGGGCTTCCCTGGTGGCGCAGCGGTTGCGCGTCCGCCTGCCGATGCAGGGGAACCGGGTTCGCGCCCCGGTCCGGGAAGATCCCACATGCCGCGGAGCGGCTGGGCCCGTGAGCCGTGGCCGCTGGGCCTGCGCGTCCGGAGCCTGTGCTCCGCAACGGGAGAGGCCACAGCGGTGAGAGGCCCGCGTACCACAAAAAAAAAAAAAAAAAAAAGAAAACCAGATATCTCAAGTTAAGGAATTTAGCGCTTTTCTACGTACAGGAAGATGCATGAGTCTGGGCTCACCGACATCATTCCGCTGAGGTGTACCTCAGCTCTCCCGGGCCAGTACCCTGTGTTTTCACGTCCTGCGTTTCCTCAGGGCTCACCTAGGGAGTGGCTGCAGGCTGACGGCCGCTAGATGGCAGGTATTCTTTCCAGCCCTGAGTTTCCTCCGGGCTCCCCGGCTCACGCTGCAGGGCTGCAATCGCTGATGACTGTGACACCCTTTGTTTACTGATACGGCGGGAATGTTCCACGTATAAATATTCCATTTATCAGGGGCGCGCTGGCCAACCAGAATAAGTCTCCCTGGAAACTGGGCTTTACCTCCAGGGGAAAGGGTGATCCCAGCAGGGAAGCCAGAGGGCTTTACAGAGAGACACTTGAGGACAGAGGGGCTGTAGGAAGTTACAAGGAGGACATGGGTTGGGGGTTTCCAGCAGCCACCTTGGCACCATTGGGAGAGACCCTGTCTAGCTAGCATTTCTAAGAGGCATTTCTGATAACACTGGGGGTTTTTCTGGGGGGTGTGCCATGCAGCCTACAGGATCTTAGCTCCCCGACCAGGGATCAAACCCCGGGCCCCCTGCATTGGGAGCACAGAGTCTTAACTACTGGACTGCCCGGGAAGTGCCTCTGATAATATTGTCTGACCTGGTCGGTTCAGCTTTTTCTGAAGCCCAGGCCACTCACTGGACTTCATGTGATTGAATAAATTCCTTTTTTATGCACTTCAGGTAATTGTGCAAAAGTTCTACATAGGAAGAATTTAGGGAGGAAAGGGTTAGGGGACATAGCTTGAACGTGCCAAAGGCTGCATTACTCACCGTGTTCATTTTGGGGGGATCATGGAGGTTAACGGGGGCAGGGAACTAAACTTCCCCCCAAGCTACTCCTGAAACCAGCTACGTTTGTATCACTTGCAACCAAAATATTACTGATTAATACAAATCCCTGCACCATTTCTGCATCTCTTCTGCTCCTTGTCATCAAATGTGCTTGGAACATGCTGTGTGTAGATGAATGAGTGTCAGCTTAAAACAGCAAAGCTTCTTCTTTTTTTTTTTAATAAATTTATTTATTTTTGGCTGAGTTGGGTCTTTGTTGCTGTGCGTGGGCTTTCTCTGGTTGTGGCGAGCAGGGGCTACTCTTTGTTGCAGTGCAAGGGCTTCTCATTGCAGAGGCTTCTCTTGTTGCGGTGCACCGGCTCTAGGCGCGCGGGCTTCAGTAGTTGTGTCTCGCAGGCTCTAGAGCGCAGGCTCAGAAGTGGCGCACGGGCTTAGTTGCTCCGTGGCATGTGGGACCTTCCCGGACCAGGGCTCGAACCCGTGTCCCCTGCATTGGCAGGCGGATTCTTAACCACTGCGCCACCAGGGAAGCCCCAGCAAAGCTTCTTAAAGTGTCTCAATATCTTATTTTTTAAAATTAATTAATTTATTTGGCTACGTTGGGTCTACGTTGCCGCATGCGGGCTTTCTCTAGTTGCAGTGAGCGGGGGCTACTCTTTGCTGCGGTGCGCGGGCTTCTCATTGCAGTGGCCTCTCCTGTTGCGGAGCATGGGCTCTAGGCGCGCAGGCTTCAGTAGTTGTGGCACGTGGGCCCAGTAGTTGTGGCTCGTGGGCTCTAGAGCGCAGGCTCGGTAGTTGTGGCGCACGGGCTTTGTTGCCCCGCGGCATGTGGGATCTTCCAGGACCAGGGCTCAAACCCGCGTCTCCTGCATTGGCAGGTGGATTTTTCTTAACCACTGCGCCACCAGGGAAGTCCTTAGACGAAGAATACTTTTTTACTTCAAAAATAAAATGTGTTTGTGAGCATCAGCTGGTATACTGGCCATGGTGTTCCCATCACAAAAACCAAAAATCCCTAACCTTGTATCCTATGTGTATTTGGACCTTCTTAGGTCCATTGTGTGATGCTCTACTGGGACGTAATTAAGACCATGGACATAGAGAATGCCTATCTACTAAAAATACCCCATCAGTGTCTCACTGTCACTTACAAAATTCTCCATAAATCAGGTAACTACTTCCTAACTTCAAGGATGATATAGCTCCTCAAATACTTTCTCAGTATTTCCTTTTCTTAGCAAAAGTTTAGGGCTCAGAGTCTAAGTAGCCAAGCAGTAGCCTTCTACCTAAGATAAATTTCAAATATCAAGAGGAAATTTCAGAGACTTATAAAAAGCTTTTAAATATGTGATTTCTGTTAAGATCTGATATCACAATTTAAACTCAGTTACAAGGCCAAGTAAAACAGGTTTTACAGACTTGCTTTTGTGTCAGTCAGCATTTTTAATTGATCTCAGAATATTCTCTATCACCAGAGGAAGTTGACCTTTCACATTTAGATGAATGTGAAAGATAACTAACATGTAATTCTTTTTTCCCTGTTTTCCTTCCACAATTCTTTCTCTGAGTTGCATTCTACCTTTGGGTGAAAGGCTTGTTGTCCCATTTGGGCAGCTTGAACGGATGTCCCATTAAGGAGACACAGTGGAATAAAGAAAAATGGGTTTCTCGGCCAAGTCACTACGTATCCATTGGCCTTATTTAGATGAGTAGTAAGTCTCTTTAAACTCTGAAATTCAATGATTACAAAAATAATAAAGTCCATTTGGTATAAAGGGTCTAGAGCCATATACTTGTACTCACAACAGCAGTCAACGGTGGACAGCTCTACATGTCCTTCTGTGTACCTTGGAGCAGTGGGTGTAAAGCTTCTGCACAGAAAAGCACCTCTTATTAAACCCAGGGACTTATGAACTTCAGATCCTCACCCACACCTGATTCAGTAAGTCGTGGATGCTAGTCCCAAGGGTATCTGCCTTTCTGCAAGCATTCTGGGTGGTTCTGATATGCATGGTCTCTGCCCCATTCTGAGAAAACTGCCTTAGACTCAATCCGACTGTCTGTGTCTTGCATAAACAGAGAGCACAGCAGCCCTTCATTTGGTGGCCCGTCAGGATGGGACCCGTGTGCTTGGGTTGCCAACTATGGGCACAGCCCTGTCCCCAGTGACCTGAGAGTCAGGATTGCTCCATTTGGGCTCAGACGGAAAGAACCCCAGAGACTGACCAGAGGGGGTGTATGGAGGCCCAGAGAAAGGCAGCCACTCAGGTGGGGCGTGGGCACACGTGGTTGTGATGTAACCTGCATATACACGTGTGCACAAGGAAGGGAAGCGTCGTGAAGCTGGCTCTGCTTCAGGCGTGGTGTTTGTCCCTCTAGTGATGGCGGGCCTGGAGCACAGAGACAACCTCTCATCCAGGACGTCAAAGCCCAGGGACCAAGTGAGGAGAACCGGCCTGGACCCCTCTGTCAGCCATACTATAAGGAAGGCAGGTCACTGGGAAACAAACAGTCTTGGAAAAGGAGCTGCCACCCCCCTCCCACCAGCAGTCACAGCCTGAAAGGCAGTCTTGACCCTCCCCAGATGCTTCTCAGGAAGACTTAGAGGAGTTTCCTCTCCTCTCTGCCTCCCAGAAAGACGAGACACAAAGGAAAGCATGAGCATCCAGTGAGAAAGAGAGAGTGCAAGGGTAAAGCATGGTGTGAACTGGGCCAGGAAGGCAGAGTTTGTAGAAACAATGGCAGTTTGCTTCCACTTTGCAATTAACAGGTGACTGCTGTGATTCTCCATGCTCACCCAGTTTTTTAAGCAACTGTTAACTTCATGAGTGTTATTTTAGTTAAAAGCACACACGGTCAGTACAGCCACATAACCAGGTATGAACGTGACTACAGGCCATGCCAACTGATTTACAAACTCAGCGAGGACACTATAATAAATCTACATAGTACCTAGGAATAAGGTAAATGTCTTTTCACTTCATACATTTTAAAAGAATACTTTTCGGGCTTCCCTGGTGGCGCAGTGGTTGAGAGTGCGCCTGCCGATGCAGGGGACGCGGGTTCGTGCCCCGGTCCGGGAAGATCCCACATGCCGCGGAGCGGCTGGGCCCGTGAGCCGTGGCCGCTGAGCCTGCGCGTCCGGAGCCTGTGCTCCGCAACGGGAGAGGCCACGACAGTGAGAGGCCCGCGAACCGCAAAAAAAAAAAAAAAAAAAAAAAAAAAACTTTTCAACAAAGGATGCTGGAACAAATTTGGATATCCACATACACCAAGGTGAATTTAGACCCTTATATCTCACCTTGTAAAAAAATTAACTCATAATAGATCACAGAGCTGAATATAAAAACTAAAACCATAATTCTTCTATAAGAAAACAAAGACAATCTTTTTGACTTTGGATTAGGTAAAGAATTCTTAGATAGGATACCAAAAACACAGTCCATAAAAGGAAATAGTGAACTTGACTTCCTCAAGATAAAAAATGTTTGCACTTCAAAAAACGCCATTATGAAAAGATTTGCAAATCATATATCTGGCAACAGACTATACAGAACAGTTCAACAAGACAAACAACCCAAGTTAAAAATAGGCAACAACAACAACAACAACAAAATAGGCAACAAGGGACTTCCCTGGTGGTGCAGTGGTTGAGAGTCCGCCTGCCAATGCAGGGGGGCACGGGTTCGAGCCCTGGTCCGGGAAGATCCCACATGCCGCAGAGCAACTAAGCCCGTGTGCCACAACTACTGAGCCTGCGCCCTGGAGCCCTCGTGCCACAACTACTGAAGCCCGTGTGCCTAGAGCCTGTGCTCCGCAACAAGAGAAGGCACCGCAATGAGAAGCCCACACACTGCAACGAAGAGTAGCCACTGCTCGCCGCAACTAATGAAAGGCCACGCGCAGCAATGAAGACCCAACGCAGACAAAAATAAGTAAAATAAAATTTTTTAAAAACCCTTATAAAAAAGAAAAGGGCACAGAAATACAATGTGCTTTGCTTCCCTGAGAGTAAAAGGAGTAGCAAGACCTGCTCACTCTTTATGGCTAATTGCATTTTGATAGTAAACTACTATACACACCTAAACTACTATACACACCTAAGCTACTATACACACCTAAACTACTATACACACCTAAGCTACTATACACACCGTGATTATCATCTTAGCCACATGGAGAAGCTCTGGCAGCGCAGACTCAGGAGCCAGGGACACAAAAACAAGAGGTGAGGGTGGGGTGCGGGTCCCGCCCTGGGCGAGGGGAGGTCTGGCTAGTTTATGTTCTTGGATTTGCACATCACCTTTTCAATTGTCGTGTTTATAATGGATGAGGGACCTTATGCCTTACCATTGATAGATGATCTCTTGTCTCAAATCACAGGAATCCCTTTCTTTACGGGATTAAGCCCAGCGCATATTTCTGCTGCGTCAGAGCTACAGGTGTGGCCCATTCTGTTACTAGAGTTGCTGAGACACGGGAACAGCGGCTGCTTGAAATTGCGGGATTCAGAAGACACAATTTTACATGGGGGGGAAAGCTCCTAACATCCTTCCCTAATGGAGCAACCTTCATGAAAACAATACATATGTTATGAAAAAACAGAAACATTAAAATAAAGCTCGTTAACTTTTGAGAAGTTAACGTTTAATATTTGGTTTGCTATCTGCTTCATCACCTCTAAAAATATTTTACAAACATTCATGCTCATATAACGTTCATTTTAAACATTTCTTTTTTCTCACTATTTTCTACGCTTTTTTGCTCGGAGTTTTAAAAGGAGCGGCCACGACAGACGAATGTTTGGACCGAGGCTCTTCCTGAATTGTTTAACCACCAAGTGCTCTGGGCTGCATTCTGGCGGAGTGACCCGGGCACTCGGGCCACCGCGCGCCCCGAGGGTCAGGAAGGAGGAGCCGGCTCCGCCCCGGCTGCTCCAGGTGGGCGAGGGTGGGGACAAGGGGGGGACAGGGGCCCCAGGGGGCGCAAGGTCAGGCTGGAGGGCGGAAGTCTCAGGGGCGCGCAGCCCCGCTGGTGAGCTAGATTGACGTAGACCCATTTACGTCCCCCCGAAGAAGGGGCAAGATGCACCACTTGTGCCCGAACTTCGGAAAACAAGCCCATCCAATGCGCCCTCAGCTGATGGAGAACGGGGTGCACATTAATAGATACAACAGAGCACCCTGCCGCTAAGCGCAGGTACGCGGGCGCGCAGAGCCGCTCAGGCTGGGGCGCCTCCCAACAGGTGGTCGGGCGCCCCAGCACAGCCCCCGACACACGGTCACCCCGCTCCCTCCGGAACCCCCCCCGCCCCCCCCCCCGGTTATCTGACTGCCGGAGCCTGGAGAGGCAGGAAAGACAGAGCGGGTAAAGGGACGAGAGAACAGGCGAGGGAGGGAGGGCAGAGCGAGGGCACAGGGCGTAGGCCCTTCCGCGGCCTCGCCCCCGCCCGGCCTCCCCCGTCCCCCCCTCACTCTCTGGATGCCCGCGCCCTCCCTCGCCCTCCTCCTGGCGCCTCTGCACACGCGCGTGCCCGCGCGCACCCTCACCTGCGCAGGTAAGCTTCTCCCCCCCGCCCCCCCAATGGCGGGCCGCCCTGGGCGCTGTCTCCCCTCCCTGTCCCGTGCCCCTTCCTTCCCTCCTGTCCTCCCCTCCCCTCCGGCCCGCACCGCGCGCCCTCTTACCCGGGGCATCCCCCGCAGCGCCCTCAGTTGTTTCAGGGGACCCGCGGCAAAGCGCCCCAAACAGAAGCGGCCAGGTGTGCGCGGCGGCAGGCGGAGGCCGAGCCGAGCGCCCGGGGCGGCCACGCGCCGACCCGCGTTAACCCGGCTGCACGCGTCCTGACGCAGCCCGGCCCGGCCCTCGGGAGGTCTCGCCGCTGCGGCGCGGGCGCCTTAGAGAAAGCGGAGGGCGCCGCGCGGGCCAGGGGTGCCCGGCAAACAGGGAGCGGGGAGGCAGAACCACACAGCCAGCCAGGTTAAGGGAAGAGGGGCGTTCACCGAAAAGATGGCCCTGAGAGGGACAACGACACCGTGGAAACGCAGCCTGTGGCCGACCGTGCCACTGCGCGGATCTAAGAGGTGCGAAATACGGGATTGTGTAGAGTTTGCATAGCTTTGGTTATAGAACGATTCAACACCCTTTCATGTGTTTATTGGTATTTTCCTTTAATTCCTTTAACCATTTCCTTTAATGGTTAATTGGCCATTAACGTTCTGCGTCTATTTTTCTCTGGTTGATCGTTTATCCTTACTGTTAACGTTTTTCCAGTTTGGTATTTTTCTTTCGACTGCTTTAGAATGTTTTAAGGGGTGAGAGGGAGCAGGGGGGCAGGGGATTCCCCTCTCCACCCCGCCATCCAGGTCCCTAATTCACTAGAGTCTTCCGAGTGCAAGCAATAAACACTGACCCTGGCTAACTTCAGCAGAAAGAATTCGGCCTTCATGACCAAAGGTAGGAGGAGGAGGTGGAGAGCCTCAGGCAGGTCAAATTGTTTCTAATCTTAGCCCTTAGCTTTCCAGATTTCATGACATTTCAAGAAAGCATTCTTGGGCTTCCCTGGTGGCGCAGTGGTTGAGAGTCCGCCTGCCGATGCAGCGGACACGGGTTCGTGTCCCGGTCCGGGAAGATCCCACATGCCGCGGAGCGGCTGGGCCCGTGAGCCATGGCCACTGAGCCTGCGCGTCCGGAGCCTGTGCTCCGCAGCGGGAGAGGCCACAACAGTGAGAGGCCCGCGTACCGCAAAAGAAAAGTAAAAAAGAACAAAGGATCGGAAAGGAAGAAACAAAACTGATTATTTGCAGACGATACGAGTGTCAAAGTAGAAATTTCTAAAACATATACAGATAAATTGTTAGAATAAGGATTTAGCAAGATTGCTGAATACAAATTCATTACATGAAATTCAATTGCATTGCTATGCAATAAGAAATGCTAATTGTTTTCTTTAAAAACTCGATACCACTTACAATAGCAATAAGGGCTTGTGAATAAATCTAACGAATAGTGTGCACGTACTATTATGGAAAAAAGTTCTAAAACTTTATTAAAAAGACCTCCCCCAAAATAGACCCCTATACAATGCTCATTGGAAGGAAAACTCATGTTATATGATGTCATTATCCACAAATTAATCCACAGATTTGATCAAATTTAAAACGTTTCCAATAGGAATTTTTTTTTTTGCTGTACGCGGGCCTCCCACCGCCGTGGCCTCTCCCCCTGCGGAGCACAGGCTCCAGACGCGCAGGCCCATCGGCCATGGCTCACGGGCCCAGCCGCTCCGCGGCACGCGGGATCCCCCCGGACCGGGACACGAACCCGTGTCCGCTGCATCGGCAGGCGGACTCCCAACCACTGCGCCACCAGGGAAGCCCCTCCAATAGGAATTTTCATGACACTTGAAAGGTAAATTTTCAACTTTATAAGAGCCAAGAATAAGCAAGATACCCCCAAACGAACAAAGTAGGAGAATTTAACCCACTAGACTTATTATGAAGTTATAGAAATTAGGTTCATAATTTAGTCTCTATAACAGTTAAGTCAGTGTGGAATTGATGCTGGGAGAGAGAAACCAACAGAGCAGAATAGTGGGCCAGAGATGTACACACACAGGAAACTTGACCTATGACACAGGCTGCACTCCAGGCAGTGGGGAAATAAATACATTATTAAATAGTGTTGAGTTTCCATGTGAAAAAAAATGAGATTGTGTTTCTCACACCATATACAAGTCAATTCCAGTTGGAATGACCTTTATGACTTCTAAGTAGGGAAAGACTTTTAAAATAAACAACAGCAAAAATCCAGGAGTCATAAAGGAAAAAGATGAATGATTTCATCTACTTTAAAACTAAGAACTTCTCATCCAAAGACATTATCAGACAAGCAACAAACTGTGGTTAAACATTTTTAACACATATAACCCAACAAAGGATGAACAGCTAGAATTTATGGATTAATAAGAAAAAAACCACAATAGAAAAAATGGGCAGAATATATCACAGGTATTTAACTGAATAGGAAGCATGAATGGCCCATAGACATACGAAAATATTTCCAACCTTATTAGTCATTTAGTAACAAAATTAACACCACCAGTAGGTACCACTGAATGCCAATTAGATTGGCAAAAATTAAGGAATCTCTCCTTCCTAATGCTAGTGAGGATGTGGAAGAACAGGGGCTCACAAACGCTGCTGCCGGGGATGGAAATCTACACAAGTCCCGCGACAACACTGACCGTCTACACACTCAAAACACTCCACAGAGGGGCCACCTCATGCCTTTGGACTCTCAGCACAAAATAATACATTTCACACCCCCATCCAGTACGCCCATGTGCTTACAAAAAGTGCTGGCTCTTTCTGTGTGTGATACAGTCTGACGGGCTCTGTTTCTTCATGCAGAAGTCTTCCCTTCTTTTATACCAACCCTGCACTGAATCTAACCCGGCAGCTTAGACTTCTTACTGCGGGCCTCCCGTAAGGGACTTGTTCTGGGCATGGCAGGCTGGTGCTCCCCTGAACCCAGGTGTCTCTCTCTCTCCACTTCCATTTGTGTCTGATCATTTTTCTTCACGTTCCTGGAAGCTCCCTCTGTTCGTGTGAGTGCTTAATAATTATGCACAAATCACACATTCATTCTCTTGCTAAGTATCTTCTTTGACCCAGCAGTTTCAGAAACCTGGCGTTTGATGTTCTGGATTCTTCCCGGCTTTGCCCTGGTAATGTTTGTGAGGCCTTCCTGTTAGAACGGGCTACATTTCCTGGTCCAGAGTATGGCCTTTCTATGGATTCCCGTGTGTTTAACCAGGCCCCCTTCTCTGTTCCTCTTCTGTTCTCCATTCGGGAGATTACTAGAAGATGTCAGATCTGGTTGAAATCTACAGATGCTGGTTGCATTCTGCTAAATTTGTTTTCATGACTTACTAATGTATTGTGACCCACAATTTGAAAAACACCACCCCGGAGACCCTCTTACATGGTGTGTCAGGAACACATGTGGCGATGTTCATGGGTTTGTCATAGAAAACAGTTTAGGAATGCTAAAGTGCCCACCCTAAGGAGACGTGACAGTTACTTTCACACAATGAACGTTACGTCTTAGTGAAAATTCATGAACCTAGATATGCCTAGATATGGCATGGGTAAACCTTGGAAATACAATGTTGAGTGAAAATAAGCAATTTGCAGACTACATACAAGATAGCATTTTTTTAACACTCAAAAACAAGCAAAGGACTTCCCTGGTGGCACAGTGGTTAAGAAACCACCTGCCAATGCAGGGGACACGGGTTCGATCCCTGGCCCGGGAAGACCCCACGTGCCGCAGAGCAACTAAGCCCACGCGCCACAACTACTGAAGCCCGCATGCCTAGAGCCCACGCTCTGCAACAAGAGAAGCCACTGCTCGCCGCAAACAGAGAAAGCCCCCAGCAGCAGTGAAGACCCAATGCAGCCAAAAAATAAAAATAAATCAAAAAAAAAAAAAGGAAAAAGAAATGTTTAGGGAAATATGCATATGGGATTTTAAAATTACGTTTAAAACGTCAAAGGAAAAGGGGAGAATACAACTTAGAACAGTGGTTACTTCTGCGGGGAGCCAGGGAGATGAGGTCAGGTAAGAATACACAGGTAGCTTCAGAAACGTTGACCATGTTCTGGTTTCTAAATTAGGTGGTGATTTCATGAGTGTTTATCATTATTACTCATAACTTATACTTTTATTATTTTTATATTTATACGTATTATGCATCCTCGATGGTTATTATTATATATCATATGCTTATTATTATAGACTTCTTGTAGGTATCACCTGCATTTAATTTTGTTATTTTCCCATGTAAACTGCTCTTCCTTTTTTTGTATGTATCAAAGATCATATAATACATTTTTTAAGCGAAGAAAACTGTAGATCTGGTCCAGCTTCCCGTGTACAAGAGTCCTGAGGGAGCCCCACGTGCTCAAAGTAAGAACAGCTTGGCGCCAGGCCGCAGACCTCCCCTGGCAGGTCCTGAGGGGCTCGCTGGGACTCTGCAAGCTCCAGGCTGGATTCCCAGTCCCACCACTCAACCCCGCAGCCCTGACACCAGCAGCACGAAGCCCGAGATGCCCTTTACCCTCCTGCCAGACCCGCACTACCCCAGGGCCCCCGCTTACCCCTCGACTCCCACATTCAAACACATTACACCTTGCACGTCGACCCCTAGTGCCCTCACTCCCCCTCCCCCAGTTCTTGAATTCAGCGTCCTTGGCAGTGGAGGTCAAGTCATCAGCAAGTCCGTTGGCGCCTCAGCTCTGAAGACCCCTCGCCTTCTGGCTGTGATGCAAACCCCCCCTCTCCCCCAGGGCACTGCATGTCTTCCGGCCTTCCCCTCACCCCCTGCACCTGGCCAGCAGACAGGTGGCTTGTCCTCCTCCCCCTCATGGCCGCTTCCGGGCCAGTCTCTCTCCTCTTCCAAAGAACCCCTGAGCTCCAGAGTTCAGGCCATCGGGCTGTAGCCCTGGCTACCCTGGGTCATCCCTCCTCTCTCTCATTCCTCAAAGACTCAGCTCCTGATGGACTGAGTCTTTCCCACACTACTCCTGCTGTGATTCTGGATGACTCCATATCCCTGCACGTGATCAGTGTGGCACCCCGGCCTCAGGGCTCCTCAACTTCCCTTTCTCCACCCATTCTGGCGGCATCCACTCCCACGGGCACACGCCCGGCACCGTCCAGCAGGGAGGGCTGCGACGATGATGGAAAGGCCCTGTACCTGTGCGGTGCAATATGGTGGTCATCTGTCACACGCGGCTTTCAGAGGTGGCCAGCGTGACTGAAGAACTGAATTTTCCCTTTTAGTGACTTTTAGCTAATTTACGTAACCACCGGCCGAGGCTGGTGACTACTGTGCTGGCAGGTGCAGCCCTAAACTTGGTCATCACGAGTAACTGGCAAACCTCCCGAATCTCAAGCTCAGTCATCACGACCTCCTCCATCATCTAGTTTTCCAGCACAGTCTCTTGAATATCAAATAATCCCTCCATTGCCGTAGGACCGAAACCCCACTGATTCTAATTTCTTTGAGTTCAACTCTTCATTTCCCTCCTTATCCAGTTTCAATTCTACAATCCCAAACCCCTTGTCCTTCCTCTACCTTTATTGTACCTGCTTGGCTAACCTAAAACCCGATTTCGTGCAAGTCTCTACCTTCTATACGCTAAAGTCTGAACATCTGAACATGGAGAAGCAAACTCCCACTGTGCTGACTGGGCTTGTTGACTTCATGACCGCCAACCTTCAAGGGAACTCCGTACCGCCTGGCCGTCTGATCTCCTCACTCTCTCGCTGTCATGAGGTGATTATTTCATAACTTTCTCTCAACCCTCCACACTTCCACCCGCATCACCACTCAGCTTTCCCAGGTGCTCACCGGGTCTTCCCACCTTCCTCACGGATGCCCATAAACCCCGCTCCCTTGAGTGACTGTGATCTGCCGTCTCTGATCTTAAGACAGGACCTCCCTCTCCCCTCATTTATCCAAGGACATCTCTCTAACGATTCTCTCCCCTCTCTCTTGCATAGCAATTTTTCTTTCTCATTGGGTCTTTTCAGTCAACATACGAATAGACCGTTATTTCTAGCATCTGAAAAAAAATTCTTGATTCTCATTTTCCCTCCAATTCTTGCTCTACTTTTCAAGAATCCCCTCAAAAGGGTTGCCTTTTCTTGCCGCCCTAATTTCTTCCCATTCTCTCTCTCTTTTACTTTTCTGAGGTAAAACTGGTGTACGGTAGAACACATACACGTGAAGTGTTCAGTGTGATCCGGTCTGGTAAACACCTTTATCTGTACATGACCACAGTCAAGATAGCAAACATTTCCTTCACCCCAGAAGTTTTCCTCTGTTCCCTCCACTGCCTCCGCTTCAATATTTGAGCTTACTTAGCATTCCACCTCCATTTTAATTCATCTTTTGGCATTTTGGCTGTATCTTGTATTTTTGCGTTTGGAAGTGGTGACTGCTCTAGGGATTATAATAGACATCCTTAAACTTTCGAATCTATTTGGAGTTAATGAACTGTAGAGAACCTGCAACCACAGAGGTCCGATGCCTCCTCCCCCCAAGGCCCTTGGCCTCAGGGTCATCGTAAGCATTACGTCCACACACGTTTTCCTTCAGCGCTTTAAAGATGTGGTTCTATTGGCACGCATGGTTTCTCAGGAGAAATCCATCATTATTCAAATTGTCATTTTCCTCTAGTAACTTTAAATATTATTTTCTTTATCTTTGGTCTTACGTAGTTTGACTGTATCTAGCAGACTGTCTTTGAATGTGTTCTGCTCAAAGTTTGGTGAGCCTTTTGAATCTGTAAAGGTATGTGTTTCACCAAATTTAGAACGTTTCTGGCTATTATTTCTTTCAATGTTGTCTCTGCTCCAACATTTATCTCCTCCTCCTATGGGACTCTTTACACACAAATGTTAGATTTCTAAATATTATACCACAGGTTCCTAAAACTCTACTCATATTTTTTCAATCTTTCTTCTGTTCTTCAGATTGGATCATTTTTATTGATTATCGACTATATCCACCCAATGGAATATTATCCAGCAACAAAAAGGAATAAAGTACTGATATATCCTACAACATGGATGACCCGAGGGAACGTTATGCTAAGTGCAAGAAGCTAGTCACATTTATATGAATAGAATTGGCAAATACGTGGAAACACAAAGTAGATGAATGGTTCCCTAGGGCTTGGGGGGGCGGTGATGGGGAATGGGGAGTGACTGCTAATGTGTATGGGGTTTCTTTTTGGGGTGGCAAGAATGTTCTAGTATTAGATTGTGACATTGCACAACTTTGTGAATACACTAAAAAAACACTGAAATGCACCCTTCATTCAACGTATGGTATGTGAATTATATCTCAGTGAATTTTTTTTAAAAAAGAATGAGTTGCATAAAGTTACAAACATTTAATTCACACTACTTGGCCAGTTGTCTCTTGTACCAACTTTGCCTGTTCCATCTATGAATTTTCCACTACTCCTTCCATACACTGGATTAGTGGGCCGCTTGCAATTGCTTTAAACATTCCCAGGATCTCGTATATATTCCATTACATTGTCCTTAAACAACAGGGGCAAGTTTTCTTTCCTGAATTCTAAAAATCTTGACCAAACACTCTACGACATGTAGTTCTGTTCTTAAATGAGATTCCCAAAATGACAATCAGAAGTTCCTTGCAAAGTAGATATCTGCTGATTCAATGCCTGCTCAGAACTGGATTTTTCTTCCTAGTTCATTGGTTTCTATAACACTGGGTTTTCGAAATCCAGTTAAAACCCGTGATTTGTTGCCTGAGAGAAAAAGAAAAATAGTTTAGACTGTATTAGGAGAAGTGTAGTTAATATTTACTACACGCTTAGCTTACACCTTACATAAGTTAACTCATTTCAGTTTGCACAGTCAACCTGGAGCACAGGTATTGGTCACTCTGTTTTACTAAAGAGGCACAAAGATGTTAAACTTGGCCAAGGTCATACACCTACTAAGTGGTGGAGGAGAGATTCTACCCCAGCAGCATGGTTCCAACATCTAGACAGAGATAGGTCGGCAGTGGGTCACTGAGATAACCTTTTCCCACTGCACCGCACTAATTACTTAATTCAGAGGTATTTATGGAGTCCAATTAGATGATAAGTACTGAGGATACAAAACCAAACCAAACCAAACACGAGACAGGGCTCCTCTTCTGGGATTACTCAATCTAACGTGGGCGACAAACAGACCATCAAGTAACAAAAACATGACGTGGGAAGCCTGCCCTCTGAGGCCCAAAGTCTAAGCAGAGTGCAAAGGTGTGTATTCACTTTGCAGGAGCTGGGAGAGATGAGGCAAGATGGCACTGAAAGGCCAGCATTTACTCCAAAGAAACGGCTCATGCACAAGCCGAGGGGTGGAAGGGATGTGCAGTTCTAGGAGGGCCTTGGTGTGACGGTGTCCCAAGGGGCGGGTGAAAGTAAGGACCAGGCTGTGAGGGGCTTGCATTTTATGCCAGAGAGTTTGGAACAAAGAGCGCCAGAGAGCTTGGCTTTCCATAATCCCATTTGCATTTTGAGAAGGTAACTAGGAATTCTGCTGGTGGACGAGGGCAGAGACAATGAAAGCAGGGATACCAGGCAGGAGGCTGTTACAACGACTGACCTCGAGATTATTTTAAAAAGAAGCAAATTAAAAATCTGCAATTGGGCTTCCCTGGTGGCGCAGTGGTTGAGAATCCGCCTGCCAATGCAGGGGACGCGGGTTCGAGCCCTGATCTGGGAAGATCCCACATGCCACGGAGCAACTGGGCCCGTGAGCCACAACTACTGAGCCTGCGCGTCCGGAGCCTGTGCTCCGCAACAAGAGAGGCCGCGATAGTGAGAGGCCCGCGCACCGCGATGAGGAGTGGCCCCCGCTCGCCGCAACTAGAGAAAGCCCTCGCGCAGAAACGAAGACCCAGCACAGCCAAAAATAAATAAATAAAATTTTAAAAAAATCTGCAATTTATTTCTTTTTGGTGTACAATAAGCCATATATGGTCCCAGGACCATGGTTAGTATCATCTAAACCAGCACTGTCCAAAAAATATAAAGTCACATACGTAATTAAAAATTTTCTACTAGCCACATTAAAACAAGTAAAAGACATACATGAAATTAACTTTAATCATGTTTTATTTAACTCAATATATTATCTTTTCGATATGAAATCAATATACAAATATTAATATTTTACATTTTTTTCACACTAAGTCTTTGAAATCCAGTGTGAATTTTATATGCAAATGCTTCTCAATCTGGATGCTAAATGTACCTTAGAACTGCTTGGTTTGCATTTAGATTTTGTAAAATTTACAATTGAAAAAGTAGACTCATGTACCCAAGTTGTTCCAGACACACTTAAATGTTGCCCAGTATTTGAACTGAACATCAGTTTTAAAATTTTAAATTGATTCAAATGAATTTTAAAATTCAGGTTTCCAGTCCCACTGGCACTATTTCATGTGCTCAGTAGTCACATACGGCTAGTGGCCACCACTTCGGACAGCAAAGATTAACGCCTGCTTGGCTTATAATAGGTGTTCAAAAATATGTCATTATCCGCAAACATAGGATTTAAAAAGTGAAGAATCACTCATTCTAAGCCAACTGTAAATAAAACATAGTATTTTGGACCAGCAGGAATTCTTTTTGAGACCAGGCGGAATAAATACTCAGCACATTACTGTTTTGGGCTAAATTATTTAAAAGAACCTTGCTCTTTAGACCAATCTTCTGTGCAGCTAATACAGAAGATGTAAACAATGATTGGAAAGAATCATTCCTTGTTATTAACGTACTTACAAAAGAGTAAAACACAAAAAAAGTCTCATTACAGAAGGCTGTCATAACACAACAGGTTAGGAAACATACACTGTGCGCTGAGTACCTGTGCAGCATTTATAACTCGCCCTGGGATAGGAAGGAAACCACCCCTCCCGCCCCTGCTGCCGGCTGCCCTGCCCTGCAGAGCTCCAGTTTCAGATTCACCGCATTCAGAGTGATTGACATCAAATGCTTTCCCAGCACCGAGGAATTTACTACACGTTGAGTACATCTTCCTTCCTAAGGCTTATTTGTGAACAGACTGACCATCGGAACTCTAACGCCCATGCGTGACACCTGCCCTGTGCGAGTTGATTTTCCCTATCGTGAAATGGAGAAAATACCTCCCCCACCCTCCTACACAAGTCATGGCACCAGTGGGGAGTGTGTGGAGAGGACTCCCGTGGTAATGAAAACAGGAAGAAGGGGTGGACAAAGCCAGTGGGAAACAGATGATTCAGTAAGTAGAGTGATGTGAGTGCAGGAGGCGGTAGAGAGGGGTGGGGAGTGGGGCTAACTGGAGGGTGAGTGACAGCTGAAGGGGCAGCTCCCTCAGCAGGAAGGCTGAGGCACTGCTGCCAGATCCTTCCACTGAGTTCTCAGAAGTAAGATTTGGAATTTTATGTAAAATCTGATTTTTAAAAATCAAACATTCTGTGGACTAGAAAGATCAAGTCGCAGACCTCTAGTTTGTAACCTCTGAACGTAAAGTTACAGAAGCCAAAACTAAAGAGCAACACCAGAAACAGAGTGAAAAAGTAAAAGCCATGAGAAGGAAAGTTATCCTGAAGAAAGAATAATATAGACTAGATCATGGACAAAGGAGACTAGAATCACTACTAAGCTCAGATGCAATCTAGGTCAGCTTACACCCCAATCAGGAATAAGAGAGATTCAATAGAAGGTAGGCCTATACAAATTAAGTCAAGGCCCTCTATTTAAAACTCTATTTGGATTAGATCTCCAAAAATACAGAACAGCTACAAACAGCTGAAAGTGATGGATATAATTTTTAAACATGCCTTTTAAAGTCATAGCTGAGTTAGCACGAAAAGTAAGGTAAATTCTTAGAAGCCAGAAATGAAGTCAAAGCTTGAGGAAGGGGGGCCCTGAGACTGGTAGTGGCCCCTGATCCCAAGTCTTAGCAGCTGTTCAAGAGTCAAGCCGAGGCCCGGGAACCCTTCTTCCCTCTTCTCTACCAAAAGGAGTTTTAGGGGAGTGTGAGACCACCCACCAAAAGACATCCCCAGCTTCACTTGCAGCTCTGCGAGGAGGTTCTGGCCAGTTGACATGAGCAGAAGTGACTTATGCAACCGCTGGATCACACTCTGCAGAGGAAAAGTGTCCCTCTCCTCTCCACCCTTTCCTTCCTCCAGGAGCTTGAGTGCAAATCCATCCCACCACGCAGACGGGGCAGAACCACACTGCCGGGAGTCTGGGCCCCCGAGCAGCCATGTCACCCCCAGACAGCTCCCTGCGCCACTGTGTGAAAGAGAAAGAAACCGTCTTCTTTAAGCCACTGTACCTTGAGTCCTCTAATAAAGCAGCCTGACCACACCCTAAGTGATGTAAGCCATGTGAGGCAAGGAGATCCAAGAACCCCTACAGAACAGGGCTGTCAAAGGTCTACACTAGGAGTCCGCAGACATTCTCTCCAGCGGGCCAGAGACAGTGATTATCTTAGGCTTCACGGGCCATGCGGTCACTGTTCCAACGACTTACCTCTGCTGTGGATGAGCAGAAGTGGTCACAGATGGTCAGTGAACAAGTGGGCACGGCTGTGCCCTAGGAAAGCCTCATTTATACAAACGGGAAGTGGCCTGGTTTTCACCCACAGGCTATAGTTTGCCAACCCCTTTCTTAGCACTACCATAGATAGACAGACAGATAGATAGATAGATAGATAGGAAGATAGATAGGGAGGGAGATAGACAGATAGATAGATAGAAAGGATAGGCAGATAGATATGTAGATAAAGTATCTGACAAAGAAAACTTGCCTCTTGTAGCCTTGGCTCTCTGAAGTGAAAGAAAATTCTGCTCTGAGAATTCACTGCTTAGAGCTGACTCTCAGCAGGGACTATGGTTTCAAGTCACACTTCATACATGGTCCAAAACATCCTCAGAGTGAGACGTTACATTAACGTGGACCCGGGCTGGCCATGCCCTCAGGGGCCTGACAGAAGTTCCTGTCTGGAGGAGCACATCTTCGGCCTCAAAGAATTGATAAATTCCTATCAAAGACGAGCTCACAAATACAAATTACGAAACACAAGGAGAAAGACAAGTCACATGGAACAAAAGACAGCAGAGAAAAACAAATAACAAAATCAGACCCTACTGACTTTAGGCATTGGACTTATCAATGACAAATAGAAGTATATTGAATAATACATAAAGAAAAGAAAGTGTAAATAAGGAGTGAGAGATTACCAAAAAGTGACCCAGGCATACTTTTTAAAGGACCAATTACAACTTCCAGAAAAGAAAATTGAAATTTTAAATGAATTTCCAATAAAATACCACCATAAAAAGATTAAAGTTTTAAAAGTGGCCTAAAACCACAGAGACAATGAAAATAGGAAAAGAGGCAATGACATTTTAGAAACTGGAATGGGAATAACTGACTCAGCAAAATCAAGAAAGCTAAATGTGAAGCTTGCAGTGGGGAAGCCTTTCTATTTCTGCAAATAGCAGTGGAGGTGGGACTGGAAACAGAGTTGACCGAAAGCTTAACAAGGTCAAAACAGTACCTTCAAAAAGGAGAGGAAGGGGAGAGTGCTGCTTTTGTAATGAACCTTAGAGGGACATCTGACTCTTTAAACTTTGTTATGTGATTCCGATAAAAAGTAAGAATTAAAAAATGAAGACAGGGCTTCCCTGGTGGCGCAGTGGTGGAGACCCCGCCTGCCGATGCAGGGGACGCGGGTTCGTGCCCCGGTCCGGGAGGATCCCACGTGCCGCGGAGCGGCTGGGCCCGTGAGCCGTGGCCGCTGCGCCTGCGCGTCCGGAGCCTGTGCTCCGCAACGGGAGAGGCCACAGCAGTGAGAGGCCCGCGTACCGCAAAAAAAAAAAAAAAAAATGAAAACAAATCCTGCTATTTTCAAGGCTAATAAATTCCCTGGACTAATAATATAAAGTCAAATAGCGGGGCAAAATACTGATATACAAAAATATACAAAATATATCTTTAAATATTTACATACCATCAAAAATAGGGATGACTGTCAATGACATTTTATTTTACTCATATATGAGTGATTTTAATTACATCTGACACTGGGCTGAAAGTGCTCTCCGTATGATCACCTGTTGCAAGAGGATTTCACTAGAAAGACACCTATGCTATTGGGGTTTGAGTCTTGGCATCACTTCGTACTTGCGTAACTTTGGGCAAATTACGTAGCTTCTTCCCTCATCTGTGAAAGAGAAATTACCGTACCATTATTAAGGTTAACATTATTAACCTTAATGTTACTGCAGGGCTCAAAAACTTCCTTGCGGTGTGAAGCCTCCTTTTGGTCCAGACACGCCCATTACAATCTGACCCCAGCCACCTAGCTGAATCTTGTAGAGGCATCTTCATACAGTTTTGATGTGTCAATGAAATATTAATATGACTTTATAAACTGTGTAACTTAAAATGTCTTATTCTTTTTTCCTCCCACCGAGTTTTCACTCATTCCCAGAAGTCATTTCAAAAAGACTAATAAATGTTGGCAACATAAGAAAATTAAAATTTCTACACAACAAAAACAAGTAACCATAAACAGACGTGAAAAGATTAACTGTGAAACATTTGCCATACATAAGACAAGTAATTTAAATATTAAGAATGTTTAAAAACAACACGAAATGGGGTGATGTAATTTTTTTAAGAAGTCACATGGATCCAAGACTAAAGATTTAAAATTGTTAATTTTTCCAAACATTTCTACAGAAAGTGATTGCATCCAAAGAGCTCTTACAAATAATTAAGATGGCCAATACCCCCATGAAAATGTTCAAACTCACATAAAGAAATGTCAATAAAATTGGATACTATTTTCACCTATCCTAGTAGAATCATTTCTAATAGCCAAAAAAAAAAGAAACCATGTAAGTGTTCACCAAAGGAACTAGTTAAACAGGATATAGCCATATATACTATGCAGCTGTTAAAAAGAATGAAGAAAAACAAGAATCAAGATGAAAAGAAACGCAGGAACTTCCTCTGGAGAGTGGGGTATTTGGTTGCTTTTAATTTTATCCCTTTATGCTGTTCACACTTACGATTACTTTTAATTAAATGTTTAACTTCCAACTGTAAATACTTTATAGAAATAAATCATATTCATACTCATTGCTCAAAGCCACCTTCTCGTACAAAAAATTTCTGACTCCCCCAAGCCTGAAGAATCTCTACTCCATGCTCTCAAGAATTTTCTTTGTATCTTTATCCCATAACTTAATAAGAGAGCCCACCCTACATTATACTTATATGCATAAAAGTCTAGACTCTGAGAAAACTGCCTGGGTTTGAACTCTGGCCCATCCACTTACTAGCTGAGTGACCATTAAGTTACTTAACTTCTGTGCCTGTTTCCTCATCTGTAAAAAAAAGGAATAGTAGTATCCACCTCACAGGACTGAGGGACACAAGTTGTACCTGTACCCTCTAAGCTCCCATCAGCGACTCACACACGGCAAATCTAAGTATTTACCGCAGTGGGCTGACCTGCTACCAGGGGACTCGGAGGGGTGAGGACGACAAAACCAAGTCCTCTGCAACTTAAATCTGCAGCCTACCCTCAGCACCGCAGCCTTTGTGGCCGGGTAGGTTGTTTGTTTGAACTGACAGATTAAGAAGAAGAGAAAAATGGGCACCGAGTGAAGGGGCCGAGAGCAGTTTTTCCAGTAATTTCCTGGGCCGCTGAGACACATGTCCGCGTGACAAGAGAAGGATCCACCCGCACTCGGCCTGGGTTTGTGGTGCTTGTTTCAGTTACAGGGGTCAGGCGAGCCTTCCTGGAAAGGCCTTCTTGTTCAACTTCTTACAAGATTCCAACAGCCAACACTGCTCCCCTTACCCTGTCCGAGGTGGACAGCCCACCCTGCGTGCCAGCAGCTGGGATGTCTTCCTAACACTCCTTACACCCTAGAAGGTGACTATTCTCCCTCAGGCCCCAGGGCCCTCGGGACTTCCCTTACCTGCAGGGATCCAGTCTATTGTATGTGTGCAATTTCCCCGTATAAATCGGGGAACCACATTACCTTCGGTGCCTTTTAGAGGATGGGCATGAAGGTCAGCCTGCTACTCCTGCTTCACAGAAAAGCCCCAGCTCCGGGACTTAACAGCTGTGTGACCTTGGGGAAACTGCTTAACCTAAACCTCAGTTCCTTCCTCTAGACACGGGAGGTTTCTGCTTTCTAGGATACTACTGAGACCGAACAAGGCCAAAAGCACATAGAGTTCTGAGTGTGCGTCCTGGAACAGACTACACACAGCCAACGAGACACGACCGTGAGCGAGGTCCAGGCGGGACCCCCGGGCCCACGTTAGCACAGCGCAGCCAGACTCACCCACAGTGAGAGGTGGGGGCAAGGCACAGAGGAAGGGGATGCGGCCTATCTCGCGAGAGACCCTTCCAACCCAAATATGTCGCACACCAGAGTATCCCACTGCAAAACTTCTAAAGGCACTACTCAGCTTCCCTTGTTGTGAAAAACAACAACCTCTATTTGAGATTAGTAGTACATTAATTTGGGCTCACTATGTTATCACAAAAGAACAGTTCATCTGCATTTGTCCTAACTGTAGGATAAAAATCCTCACTGAGGAATAAAATTAAGATGCTGATAGGGAAAACCACCAAGGATCTAACAAGCACTGTAAAACCTTGCTGAAATAAAAGACCTAATAAATGCATATACCATGCTGTACGTAAGAAGATGGGAATTCTCCCCAGATATATATTTTATTTGTATAAACCTAATCAAAAATCCCAATAGGATTTTTCCCAAGAAAAATCGAACTCGACAAAATAGGTACATCCGAAAGAGTATAAGGGTCGTAGAATAGCCATCCAACACAAAAACAGAACAAGAAACAGAAAAAGAAGATAGGGCAGCTTCCCCGTCAGGAACCGAAATAAAGCAACCAGCTATAGTGAGCGGTTGGAGAACCGGAGCGGGAACGGTAAATGCCTCTGCAGCGTCAGAGGCCCTGCACCCAAGTGCCTTACGCAGACTTCACCTTCACACAACCAGCCGCCTTTACTGTCCTCACTTGGCAGCTGCTGAAGCTGGGGTGTAGAAAAGAAACTTGCCCAAGACCACACAGGTTCGAGGCAGGGGTCTGGGCCCAGCTGACTCCGGAAGTCCAACCTGTCTCATAAGGAAAACACCAGCACACACTGTCTACAGAGATCATAAGGGGAAACTCCTAAATGATCTGGTGTAAAAACGGACACGGGACGTTACCATGCAACTACGTTAATATGTAAATGGCTAACATTCATGCGAAAAAGTTTAGGGGGCTTCCCTGGTGGCGCAGTGGTTGAGGGTCCGCCTGCCGATGCAGGGGACGCGGGTTCGTGCCCCGGTCCGGGAGGATCCCGCGTGCCGCGGAGCGGCTGGGCCTGTGAGCCACGGCCTCTGAGCCTGCGTGTCCGGAGCCTGTGCTCCGCGGCGGGAGAGGCCACAGCAGTGAGAGGCCCGCCTACCGCAAAAAAAAAAAAAAAAGTTCAACCTCACATGTACTTGTTTTAAGGACTGATACTATCTAGGGCTGCAGACAGGAAGCGGGTACTCACACATACCACAGGAGTGTCTGTTTATATAGCATTTTTGGAAGGCAGTCTGACATTAAAACATACAGTTTGTATGCCTCTTCAGCAATTCCTCTTCTAGAATCGATCCCAGAGAAACATTAAACGTAAGCACCAAGAGTCATGTTCAAGGATGTTCACTGCAGCTCTTTCTGTGAAAGCGAAATACTGGAAAGAAAAGGGAACATTTGGAGCAAATGACCGGGCGTCCATGCCGCAGGACAGTAAGCAAAAAGTCAATCTCCACGGACTGACACGCAGAGACGTCCAAGATACGCCACTAAAGGGGAAAAAAAGCAAGTCACAGAACACACAGACTGTTAACCTATTTGTTTAAAAAAAAGAAAAAGAATCTAAGAGACAATAAATATGAGAAAAGGAGAGAGAGAAAAAGAATGAACATTTGTACACATGCTGAAAAGGCATCTTTAAAAAGGATCTGAAAGGATACACACCAAACCACGAAGAGCGGACACGGTGGGGAAGAAAGTGGGACCTGAGGCCCAGGAGCTGAAGGCAACTTTCACTTTTTACTCAATATTTTTGTGTATAATTTAAAACGTTTTTGTAATTTTGAGAAGACAAAAGCAAATGACAAACAACTTGCTATCCTGTGTTCAGCCTTTTGTTTTTTTCAAAAAAGCAAGATGTATAAACCAGTGAAAACGAAACACTAAAAACCAACCAGAGAATAGAAGAGGAATAATAAGAAAATTACATATGAATAACAACTACTGACACCTATAAAGATTCAAAGCAACTGACACAGTAAATTTTATTGTTTACATAATGACAGGCTCTGGACAAAGCGGAGACAATGGACACAGTGACGACACATTTAAACTCCTGTCACAAATTGATCTGTTACAAATTCCCAATGGTCAACATATTAAAATGTAAAATATATAAAGAAAAAAAACACAAGAAATATAAATATCCAGATTTTTGCAGCACAATGCAATGTCCTTTTTAAAAAAAGTTTGTTGTAATTGTGTATTTAATTCTGACAGTAATTCAAAACACAAAACCACATGTTTTCCTACCCTTCCCCAAAACCTGGATCTGGGGACTGCAGTATTAGGGAAGTATGCAAAAATAAAAACAACTTTCATGCTCAAAGCATTTTCCTTATTTTAATGCATCAAGGCGCAAAAATTTCAATTCCAAAAGCCAATCATCGCTATATGCAGATAAATAAAACAGATTTGACAACACTTTTATAATCAAACCCAACTAACGTTATACTAAAATATATATGTGTGTGTGTGTGTATATATATATATATATGTGTGTGTAATACCTATTTTAGAAAAAAAGGTGCCTTGGTGAAAATGATTCTGAAAATATTCACTTGATGCACATTATGTTACAAAACCTTCTATATAAAAAAATTAAACTATTTTCAATGAAATTCCATGTTCACATCCCATCTGAAAACTGCACTTGAAAGATAAAATAGGTCTACCTAACGGTTTCTGTCTGAAACCATGGCTAAGGCAGTTCTCTTTCCAAGGGCTCTCTTTTTCACCCACTCTCTGTCACTAATACTAATACAAGTAACACACAGATGCAACCTGACATGTCTATATATCTTATTACCTGGAGCTCTCTGTTCACTGTTAAAACGGGGGATAGTTTACTGTTGCTACAAAGGATACTTTTTTTCTTAAAATATACCGTTTCTTTATTCCAAATTAAGCACTTACTTAAGACATAAGAGAGGCTGATAAGCGACTCCATTTGGTGTCAATATCAACAGCCCTGTCAGAACGAACTCTCTATTGGAAGAGCTAGAAAAGTTTCCACTAAAATAATAGCGCGTCCTTCACCTGCATAGAATCAATTTGGCTTAATAGCTCTTTGCCCCCAGAACACCAGTCTGGAGTTCAAACATGCTCTTGAAGGTCCATTTCAGATACGAGGGTACAGAGGCTAATAGAGCTGCTGAAATCGGTTTGGTGAGTGTCAGCAGCTCTCATCTGGAGGAGCTGCTAAGGTTAACATGGAAACAAAAAAGGGAAAGCCTGGGGGCAATGAAGTTGAGTTGGTCAATATTTACAGCAGTAACCATTTCACTAAGTCTTTAAGCAAGTAACTACAATGACTTGGTACCTTTAGCTCCTTGTTCTACAAGCACTGAGGATTTGAAGCATAAAAGGTGAAAAATGGAATCCCCTTAGGAAAGGGGACAGTCTGAGGCAAAAGCTGTAGGTCTGTAAATATATATTCTATATGCACACAACTGTGTGTATTATCCTGTATATATTTTACATACATATTCACAAGATGCCCTGCAGTGTAGTTCAAAAGGCCTTTTATCAAGGAACAAAGTGATTCTGGTATAGGCCCTAGAGTTCATACCATCTATATAAGAAACAGATGTGCATATATTCCCATAATGTAAACCTTATCAACAAAAACATTGCTAAAACACTAGGTTAAATAGCAGGAGGTTTTACCAATCAGCGATGTAATATTTCTTACACTGAGAATCAAAATAATGAAAAATACATAACTAGGTTTCAAATACACAAGAGAAAAGTTGTTTAGCACAGCAAACGAGAACAGAGTTCAAATTCCAGAAGTAAGGAAAAACTATCAAAACTTTATAAATCTCCTGGGATGCAATTTAGTTACTGCATCAACGTTAGAAAAATAGACTCAGAGAATGAACGATGCGGCTACGGATTCTCTCAACACATCAACCCATATGTTTATCTTTTTCCTCTTTTGTTTCCAGCTGGAGGTTTCTTCAACTGAAGGAGTTGTCCTCCTGTTCCAAAACCTGCAGAGGCAGGATTGGACACCCCAAATGTCAAACCAGCTGATGCCGTGATGCCAGGATTGCTGAAGTTAAACCCAGATGTACTTGAGCTGCCAAAGCCTTATGTTTAGGGAAGAAAATATTCATATCAGAAGTTAAATCACAAAAACAAACATAAAAAATGCGGATGAGAGGTAAGTGTCTAGTTGAAAGAACATATAACCTATACGAATAGCAAATATCTTAGGGCCCTGAATTTCTAACATGGAATTTTACAGGAAAATAATTTAGCTGACAACTAAGTGGCACCATTACAGACAGAAGTTTAGTGATCCAGACCGAGAGAAACCTTACACAAATAACTGAACTCGACAGAAAACTTCAAGTTGGCAGCCACTTTCGTGTTAATTAAATATGCCAAGGCACCCTCCTCTCCTCAGCCCTCCAGAAACATTTTATCAAAATGTAAAGAGACTTTCACAGCCTTTGGACCCACCCTTGCAATTCTAAGTCCTCCAAGAGAGCCTTAACCCACAATTTTCAGGACAATGAATACACAGAAGAGTAGTACCAATTGTTTTGATTTTGTAAGAGCCCTCGAATAATTAAGATCAAATACTATTCCTGCCTAGCTAACTAATGTTAATATAGGCATATTATAATCCTGATACCACTGAATTCTATGATCTTACTCCCTAGGAACTACTGATTTTAAACACCACTTAATTTTAAATGGAATTTCCTTCAAATTCCCACAATTAAAAACTTTAATCGGTATTATTATTTTAGGCATGCTATTTATCCCTAAGAATTGCACATTAAAACAAGTCATTATTTACAAATATAGAAACAAATGCAAAAGTAGATGGAATTTGGAAGTTTCTACTAGACGCGTCAAGAGATTATACCTATGTCAAAAATGAACAAAGAGGGCTTCCCTGGTGGCGCAGTGGTTGAGAGTCCGCCTGCCGATGCAGGGGACGCGGGTTCGTGCCCCGGTACGGGAGGATCCCACATGCCGCGGAGCGGCTGGGCCCGTGAGCCGTGGCCGCTGGGCCTGCGCGTCCGGAGCCTGTGCTCCGCAACGGGAGAGGACACAGCGGTGAGAGGCCCAAGTTCCGCAAAAAAAAAAAAAAAAAAAAAGAACAAAGAATCCAGTTAATCATCATTTGTAAGACTGGTATTCTTAAAATCAGGGGGGCTTATAACTAAAGAACACCTCTTTAGAAGAGAAACTATTCTCCTGAATGAATAATGATAAAACTTTTGCAATGGGTTCATTTTGGTAATAATGAAGAAAGCTGTTTAAACATAAAACTAGTCTTTGGGTTCAAAATCATCTCTACTTAGTTAAAAAGAGGATGTAGTTATTTACTATATCAAACTTAAGTTGTTAGAAACGTTCTACAAACCTGACCTTCAGCATATGAGAGAGAGAAAGCTATATATGATTAGTAGGCTTGCAGGCTTCATCCAGTGGGTAGAAACTGAACCAGGGATCTTTTTTGGATACCGGAAATAACAACACTTATACTTTTAAAATTAAATAATGTGCACCTTTGAATCTGCCTGAAGTTCAGGCCAAAACACACAAACCTGCACTAAGACTTCCTGAGGGTTTATTTGTTGTTCCAAATCCAAATGTGGAGGCCCCTGTGGTGCTGCATCCAAAACCAGAGCTAGCTCCAAAGCCTAGTGGGGGTGATAGAGAGACACACACGGCAGGTAAAAACACAGGTGAAAGGATACTGACAAGTAACACCCAAATTATCAGTGGTCTAATAAACAGTGTTGAGAACCACGGCCTTACTAAGGAGATCTGCTTTACTCCTTTGCATTAAGACTTTTGGAAGAACCAGATCAATTCTGAAATAAAACATTTAGATCTACTTAGACTAAGCTTATGACCCATCCGTAATTTTTAAAGAACAAAGCCATAAAAAACAAGATCATATTAGTACTTTCTCTCCCAAACGGACTAGACATTTCAGTGACCATTCAAGTATGATTTTAGTCGAACAGATAGACACATATCTACTTAAGAATATTTCATTTTGGGAAAAAAAAAGACTAAATTCGTAAATAAGCGAGGCACGCACAACAGTTTAAATGCAAAGTACCGCACAGTAATTTTACTCTGCTTTCTGCGAAGACATTCCCACTTACGGAGTTCACCGCCGGAACCCTGCGTGACTACACAAGGGTCGGTCTCTCTACAGCTACTCAGGAAGAGCAGGCTCCTGCCACAGAACCAGCAACGCAATGCTGAGAAAGTGGAGGGGGAGCATCGAGGCTTCTCTCCTAACAACACTACAGTCACAATTTAGACGAAGCACGTGTCTTCATCACACAGAGTGCAAGAGGGGATTCTGCCAAGTGCTGGAAGATTGGTTTCAAGCGCTCAGAAAATGAAATCCAATTCCTCTTCGGCTACTCTGCAGCAGCTTATCTAAAATACTGAGCCTGACAGTATTATTGCCCGTAACTCTACGAAATATGGCGACAAACTGGAATATAGATCATAGGAATTGCGCTGTCTGCCATAATCCTAATAATTCCTATTAGAGTGTAATATATTACATAACCATAATAGCTTATAGGCTTTCCCTCTTATAATGATATATTTTAATGGAAGTAAGGGAATCTTATTCATTACATGACAATGCACCTGTCAAAATACAATCAACCTTCAATTATCCACGCCAGAGAATTGGGAATGCATTTGTATTTAGCATGTTTTTGCAGAAGACTTACCTTACTAGTTAGAGTTAACTTATGAATCTACTGAAATAAACTTAATTGCCTATGTATACAAGTATGCATAAAGGCAAATATGCCAAAAGTGCTCAGGAATGGACAGAAGTTTTTCGATTTATAATACAATTATTTCCCCATTTAAAGTGTTCATTTGCAGAAAGAGAAGATGCTTAGGAGAATGTATGTCCACCAGAAGTAGTTTGGACTCCAACTAATTATTTTTAAGTTAATTTAATAAAACTAAGTTATTTTCAAGTTCATATTTTAGCATATTCCTTTGAAAATATGAACATCCCTACCATTTGATTTTTAATACGTTTTTATATTTACTATTCACAGACATGAAATGATTTTTTAAGTTCTAAATCTAATACTAGAAAGCACTGATTATGTTTGGAGAACCCTTTTTTTTTTTTTGCCAGATAGAACCTTAACTTCCCAAAGAGCAGATCCTCTTAGAAGTGTTTACAGGCTGGTAGCAATTCAAATGTATCACAGTCCAATGCAATACGAGAAAAGTTAAAGTGTACCTCCAAGGTTTGAAGAACCTAGGCCACTTGACTGCAAGCCAGTGCCAATACCTGAGCCGAATGGCGCTCCAAAACTAACTCCCAGAGATGGCTGTGGCCCTGGTATAAAAAAAAAAAAAAAAAAAAAAAAAAATGGGGGGGGAAAAAAAACAAATTTGCCTTACTCTTTCAAGATTAAAGTTACTTTATGAAATTATTTTTAAAATGAACAGTGATTACTTTTAACAAATTCTATTTGCTAAAACTTAGTTTTCAGGATGTCTCCCCAGCCTAATTTATCTGTCCCAGCTGATTTACCTATCCAAAAATAAGTTTTAAAAAAATTAACTTGTTCACACTAGACAATTAAAAGAGGCTTACCACACGGAAAGATGAGTGTTAGTTTAACCTACTAAATAATTTGAAATCTTTAATGTATTGTAAATTATAGTTCTTTTAGTTTTACTTCTAGAATGGTTTTAGATCTCTCTGCTTGTTTTCTAATAAAACTGGTTGCTGTATTCAGTAAACGTTTTTACTTTTTTTCTTTTTAAAATAAGCTCCTTAACTGTTAGGGTCAAGTCTCAATTGATCAAAAGAGACGGACGCTAACATGCAAAACCATCATGTTACTTCATAAGAGTTAAGTACCAAAAACTAGGCATGATTTCTTATAGGAAATATAAATGATATATAAATAAATAGATAAAGAACAAGACAATGTTTTATTTTATTAAATTTATTGTTCACCTTAAAGCAAATCAATTACACAGTAACATGACAATTCCAACTTGTTCACAAAGAGTGATAACTGAGTTCTACTGTTAAGCTCTGCTACATGACACCACTTATCACCTGATTAAATAAGATAGAGAATGAACATTTACAAAGGCACCGCTGTGTACCTTGACAGATTCAATACATTCAAGATTTCAATTCAGAAGTTTCTTTCCAACATCTTGGAAAATGTACTCAGATGCAGAACGATTCGTCATCCTTTTCCCATTTGTTACTTTAAAGATTTTGGCTGAGTTTGTTTGGCAAGAATAGCATCAAACTTACTAGCCTCTCTTTTTTAACTACCTTTTTTTTTAAACTAAGCAGAATACAAAAATCTATAAATCTCTCATATTCGATAAATAATTTATGAAAATTATTTGATAAATTTCATAGTACAATCTTCAGTCTTGTCTTTTTCAAGCACAGTGATCAGTGCATCTCAAAGTTGAGGGAACTGCCAAAGTAATATACAGATTGATATTTAGACTTTTTAAAGAAATCAAAGCCTTCAAGTTGTTCAATGAAGAATGAGGTTTGTATATTCAAAAAGGTAGTGTAAAATTATAAAACATTAAAGAAAAAAGAAAGAAAAGAAAAAAGAAACTAAGGAACTACATTTTGCTACACTGGGACAGAAACTGGACTTTCCAAATAGCTTCTACCCAGAAAATAAAGAGTAAGGACTAACAGCAGCCAGAGTTCTTACACCACTATTAAAAAATAAATTTAAAAAGATCTAAATTTTTACATCCAGTTTGAGATCAATTTGAGAATAAAATACCTGCCTAGCAGCTCTTTTGTAAAATGTTACTACAGGAAAAAGAAACTAAGCATATTACCCTCTTATTTCTAATGAGAGTAATATGTAGAAAACACACGTCCAGTTTCTTTAACATTGAGAGACTTAAGTGTCACATGTCCACAGGAGGCACTGCTGGTGGAAGACCCTAGAGCATAATGCACACCACAGCCCTCAGCCCTGCAAGCCCTAAGAGTTACTCAAGTAACATGCTTCGTGTTGTGTGCGGGTCTGCTTTTAAGAGCAACTCTAGTCATTAATATTCGGCATCCAGGTAATCAAGAACTCTAACGATGACAAGACTTTCCATTGCACAACAGGTACATGATATTGTGAGTTTTGTACCTTCACACAAATTCTGAAGGCAACGTCATTTATAAAACTAGTAGGCAAATGTATAACATTTTTAATAGTAAAAACTCATGATAAATATCTCCCATGCCAAAGTATCAGCATATATTACACTCTGGCCACCATATAAATTATTTTCACTATCAGAAAGCAGAATCTACATCCTTCAGGCAAATCTTATGTAAACAATTCAAGAAATCTGTTTTAAAATCTGAATAGTCATTAGTCATTCAATGAGAGGCTCTCAGTTCCATAAATAAAACCAAGTTAGTAGTAACATATCCCAATGACTGCCCAAAGTGAAATCTTCATGTAGAGTAACATTTTACAAAAGTTACTGAATAATATATTCACACACAACAAAACCAAGTTTAGCACTGTAATTCGTATTTTCCAGAATAAATTCTACTTTCTTAAAAGTAAAACTGCATTCACAGGAAAAGGACTAAAGTGCTAAAATTTTTTTATAATTTTCAATGATCACTCAAAATACCTAATGTCACTAGCATGGTTATTCCTAAGTCATATTTTTTAAAATAATAATTTTTCTTAAAAAACAAAAAATGTCTTCCCCAATTTCAAAAATTTTACTGATTTAATGGGGAATGTCCTTTGGTTATTAAATATAACAAAATCATAAAACCACAAGAAACTAAAATGAAGAAGTTTCCTATTTAACACTACACCTTAAACGTCCAAACCTACACTAAAAGCTAGAAAGTAGGAATTCCTAACAAAATGTCTCAGCTCTCCTTAAAAACAGCAGCTAAGTCACATGAGAAAAGTCTTTTTATGTAAACATCAAGAACTTTTAAAAGTGTCAAAACACAACAGCAAAACTCAATCCCAGTACATTAGCTTAAAACAATCTATCCTAAGTTAAAATTATACCGAAAAGCCTAACGTAAATGTCTTAAGCTTTTTAAGAGGCTTCAGAAGCACTGGTGGACAAGTGCACTCCAGATCTACCATCATGTAATCCATGTATGATGCTTATTTCATACATAAATAGCCTGCGGAGTTTTTCATCAGTTCTCTTCAGCCTTCAGAAGCAATAACCATAAATCACACAGGCCTAAGTTCTATCATATATATTTTTTTTTTCATTAAGACACTGAAGAAGGATCAAGGAGTCACTTATGTCCATACTTCCACCTCCAAGAAAGACTACACAGAAAGCACCTTCAGAAGGTATCAGCCTAAGAAGCTGTCTGCTTTTTTACATTAAAAAGTCAAGAATCCATATGCAAATAGAAGCAAAACCCCCCTGACAGCTCAAACCTTGCACACACCAACAGGGCTGTATAAAAACAGCACACAAGCCTCACCCAGATTCATCTAGATGGTCTTTAAAATTTGTTACCGGCACTTAGAAAGATCTCATCAGCCACAGGACAGAAGGAATAAGTCACTGGGCACAGAGCACAATGCAATCAAGAGGGGCATTTCTAACTGGACTGCTGCGTCTCACTCTAGTGGCGACAGGACTAAAATAGCTAATCCTGACGGGGAGAGACATAAAGGGATGGGCTGTGGAGTGTGCGAGACCTTTAGAGAAACAAGTGGGAAACAAGAAGACAAAACAAAATGATCGCTATCGTTTAGCTTCTCAGTTCCAAAAATCCTTACAACTCAAAATGAAAACGCTGTAAGACTGTTTAAGTTAATAAATTACAATTCGTGCCACCTGATTCGAAAGCCCTTATGTGGGCTTCACAACTGCAGGGAATGTACCAGGGAGCCAGTTTCCCCGGAGCCTGGTGAAAGTCCACAAAAAATTAAAGCGTGTGAGCAAAGGGCTCTTCTAGATGGTGACTCTCAACTCAGCGAATACTCTCGCAGACGGCAAAGACCGCGTCCCCACTGTTTACCTTTACATCCCTGGAGCCTAGCACACAGGAGGCACTCACAGAGAACGAACGCATTTCTTCAGATGCCCACGAGCCCAAAATGTAAGAGTGAAAACCTATAAACCTCCCGAAACTGCCTACGTAAGAAAGTGTGTAAAACAAAACTCCGACAGGTGGTTCTGCCTCAATTTTAGCTGTACACCGCGGGACATAATTAAATTCCCTTACAGCACAGCAGGTTAGTTAACTGACTTTTCTCAAGTTTTACTGATTAGAATAGAAATCCCTTACGTTTAAAGAACACTTAACCAAATCCCGCTTCTCTGATCTATTTTAGGATTAACTCTAAAAAGTAACCTGGTACTATAGTTAGTTTGATTAGCTGGGTAAATAATCATGAGAACTGATGATCGTCATTGTGGGGTTGATCTGGTATCTATCCATCCCATAATGACCTGATAAGAACCAACTCCATAGTGACTTCTTTTCCCTCTGTAACTGGAGAACGCAACCCTATACTCCAGCCAGCTAGAGAACTACTACCCAGTCCTTACGTCAGCCACTATTCACATGGGTCCAGACATGGAGTGCGCAGGGTTTGGCATAAAGCCATCATCAACCATTTACCGATGGTAAGTCAATTCTGTCATCTCCAAACGTGAAGAACAATTTTTTAAACTGCCAATAGTGAAACCCGAGAATGCTTCCCTGGTAGAGGCAGCCTGAATGCAATCTAGAGATGTACGTTTTTTACTTTTTTGTACTATAATTTACTACTGGACTATAAGGAAGTCTCAGAAACACACATGCTATAGAATAACTAATACGCACTACACAAAAATTCATGAACAAATAAAAAAAAATCAGTATCTATTAAGACTATATTTTTCTACGTCACACTTCAAGCCTGACAAAATAGGGACTGCAGGAGTAAAAAGATAAGTAATCATCTCTGAAAGACACAAGACCAAACTAAACATTGCAGAACTAGACCACAAAAATGTTTCCCTCGTAAGAAGTGAAATTAAACCAAGGACTCAAATTATCTGCTTTCCAGTGTCTCACCAGTTACTTTCATCTGCTCAGCCCCCCGGCTCACACTTCTTCACGTCTAACCCAAAGCATCTCACACCACTTTTGCCCGCTCTTGCCACTGTTCCGTCCATTTTGAAAAGGCGCAAACAATCTAGCAGGTGCCGTCTCCCAAATCTGGTTGAGAAGGGCTGTTCTCTGATCAAACAAACCTACTGATCTTCAACACACTCTCAGTCGACAGAGACACACTTCATCCTGAGTGTGGGCTCTGTAACCAGCGCAGGTGAGGAGGGCACACCGCCCGGCAGCATCAGGGACGAAAAACGCAACCTACGGCTGGTTTACCTCTGACTTTAAAACAATATACAATACAGTCACAGTTTTAGAATCTGTTGCTCTTAAATGTAATTCAGTAGTGAAACACCATGTTCTAAAGGGCATTTATAGCAATACAGCAAATAACATTAATTCACAATATTCAGTATCTAATTGATGTATAATTATTGCTAAGACTACCCTGCATTTTTATCAGGTATATGTTTATAATTGTGTCCATCACAATTTTTAGACTGTATTGGAACAGCTACTCATAGAAATTTCTTCAGTGCTAACACAAAAGGAAGACTCATAAAAATGCACATAAATGCTCTGCATGTTAACAGTAAGAAGCTATAACTTGAATGCATTCAGACCTGTAGCAGGCTGTTGCTGCTGTGTAAGTGTCGCAGCCATGGCAACGGCTGCCGCGTTTGGCATGCTGCTGAAAGGGGTGGGTCCAGTGGTGACTCTGGGCGCGTTCTGCCACTTCTTGGCTTCTGCCCGCCTGGCTTCAAACACATCCACAGCATCTCCCAAGAACATTTTCCTGTAGCCAAGGTACTGTTCTTTGAGCACCTACAGGAATGAAAAAAAGAAAAGGTTAATCAAGTTTTGTGCTGACTTGGATAATATAAGGATGAATATGATATAAGTTAGCAAAGACAGATCAAAAACACTGCCAACATTACACGCTTCATCTAACCTTCAAATCAGAAGGACATGAGTGACGGACTGGACAGTTCTATCGCACCTTTGTATACTGTCTTCCCTATTTTAGTCATATGTCTTTACGATAAACTGCCTAACATATTCTGGCTTCAGGAGGCCCCCTTTAAAATAAATTAGCTAAGCTTTTAGACAAGCAAAGTAATATCTAAAATTCCATTTTAAATATTAAATACTCCAGTTTCTCATGAAAATTTCCCCTCCAAAGGCCAAACTTTGGATAACTTTTATATTCAAAGAGCTTTAAAAAAAAAAAAAAAGCCCACTAAATATATATTTGTTAAATACCTTTTTTATCGGTATATATAAATAAATAATAAAAGGCATGGGTGACAGATACTAAAATAAGACATCACCTAAGCAGAGAGAGTTTGGAGGGTATAAAGAGGGCTCTTACGTGATCAACACTGTTTCTTTTACAATGAGAATAACTCACGTTGAGCTTATGTAACCAAACTGGGGGGAAAAGAAAAGAGAGAGTTTATAATTTCAGAGTAAGAAAGAAAAACTAACAAGTTCATAAAGTGGGCTGGATTACCCAACACGACTTTTGCCTTCATTAAGGCCATTAATAGGAAGCATTCTGTTTCACCTTAGAATTATTAAATACTTTTAAGGGTTTAGCTTAGTTTCGATCAGTTTTATACTACTTTTGAAGAGACGTAAGATTTTCATATTTCCAACCTGTTCTTAGCGGAAATTAGTAAATATGAGACTTTGGGTTTTGACAGGTATTTCCAGCATTTGAAAGCTATCGCCTCCTTCCGTGTGGACGTCAGCGTATCATGCTCCAGTCCCAAGCCTTCCCACCTCTGCAACGTGTGCAAGTGGGCCTGCCGAGAGCTAGAAACTGGGGAAATACACTCAGAAGTGGGTCTGTGACATCAGAAACCAAAGCTTACGAGAACGGATCTCCCCCAAACGCATCCTCCCTCTTTCTGTGAGATTACAAGCACATACCATGCAGCGTGTGACATCAATAGCCCATAAATTTTAGTTCTACTTCAGATAATGGGAAATAATGACCTACCTTAGAAACTTATAAAAGACATTTAGTTTAAAAAAAAAAAACCACAAAAAACTGACACCAGCCATGATCTACAGAATTAATAAAATTTACACCTAATTTTGTTAATGTTGTGAAGGCCTGGCTGATCAGGTGGCTCAAGCCTGTTTCAACAGGTTATCTGTGTTGTTGTTGTTAATAACACCACAAAAGGAACAAAAAAAAAATCTCTTATAAGAGGTGAACAAGTCTAGAAATTACAGTTTACTAAACGCAGCTTAAAATAAATGGCAAATCTGATCATGGAACATCCTTTGGTTCTTGGGATGTGTATTAAAAAAAGGAGTAGGTTGGGCTTCCCTGGTGGCGCAGTGGTTGCGCGTCCGCCTGCCGATGCAGGGGAACCGGGTTCGCGCCCCGGTCCGGGAGGATCCCACATGCCGCGGAGCGGCTGGGCCCGTGAGCCATGGCCGCTGGGCCTGCGCGTCCGGAGCCTGTGCTCCGCAACGGGAGAGGCCACAACAGAGGGAGGGCCGCATACCACAAAAAAAAAAAAGGAGTAGGTCAAAATTTCAGGTAAAGTTTATCCAACATGAACTGGAGCTTTTTGTGCAAATCTCTATCTCATTGTATTATGGCCCTGTTACCGAAAAACGTAGTTTTCAAAGCAGAGAGAAGAAACCGCCACTGAAAAAACATGTATATTTACAAATGATGTGTCTTAGATCGCCTTTAAAATACTCCAGGGAAATCAACTGTACTTCAATAAAAAAATTTTTTTAATAAAATAAAAATGTATTAATTAAAAAAAAATACTCCAGGGGAAAAAAGCATGTGTGGAGAACTGATAAAACAAGATCAGCAGGATCTTGATAATGGCCCAAGTTGGGTGGTGGGTACCTGAGCATTCATTATAGTAGTGCTCTACTTTTGTGTATTATTTGAAAACTTTCATAATAAAACTTAATGGGAAAAAACATCTGCAGAACACAGACTTCAGAGTGCCAACAGAGAATCACCTTTAGCACTTTAAAAAACTAAACACTTATTACAGACAAACTTTCAAGAGAATTTAATAAAAATTCCTCCTTTAAAACTAAATTATTTTAAAGATTTGGTTTAAAATTTTAAATGTATTAAAGCAAAAGGTCTGAAGTGTGCTATCACTTCAAAAATGGTATGATTTAAGAGGTTAACTTAAAAAAAATTCTATTACCATGAATCAAATAAAAATAAAAATAAAAATGAAAACACTGGTAATCTCCATGAAATTCTATTACAGTTAAGAATTTATTTAGACTCAGGTTTGGGTGCTTTGAATTTTAAAGGTTTTCTCTGACTATACATAACTCCAAGAAAGACTTTAATTATATTTGCTTGATTGGAAAAAGTGTATGTATATTAACATTTCACCCAAATAATTTCTAAAAATGAACATATTACACAAGGTTCAAAATATTCAGTGACAAATTATTTTATTTTTATTATTTCAATAAATAGTTTCCTGTGTTTAGAGGGGACAAATGTTGTTAGCAAGTTTTTTTATGCAGGGATCAATAAACCTTTAAAACACACATAAAATTAAAGCAGTGAGACATGATTTTGCTACTAAGACTGTTTACTTTCTACAGAAATAAACTAAAAGAGATGGAAACAACCCAATGTCCAACAGAAGACGAGGGGTTACAAAAACTACGTACACACATGCCCTGAAATCCCGCCTGACTACTAAAGATGATGGTGAAGAAGTGTGTGTATGAACGTGGAATGTGGTTCATGATGAAAAAAGTTAAAATAACAGAGTGCACAGGACACTTGAATCTTTTTTTTAAGATCTTACCCATGGTTGTGTCTGGGCATGATTTGGATTATTTTAGTTTTAGTCTTTTTCACTTACATATAATTTTACCTATTTCTGTAATAAGCATGGATACTTTTGTCCTGTGAATGAACACATAAATACTTCACTTGGGTGTAGATGTCCAGATAGACGAACAGGCAATGAGAACTTACCTTCACATTTTCATGAATAGACTGAAGTTGTGCAGCTAAAGCTACAAATGTTTGATAAATTTTCTGCATAGCCATTGACAAATCTATAAAAGAAAATCATATTATCACACAAATATGTATACGACACAATTGATATTATTTTTCTATTACTTGAGCCCAATTTTTGGTACAGTTACTGTATAGGATGAATAAACTACACCAATACTTCCATGGATGAGAGAAGACAGCAGAACAGACTGAGAGAAGGATTCCTCCATCAGTAATGTGGGGGGCGGGTGGGGTGCCCTACGACATCTGCCCATTACATCATAACAATTCATAACAAAGCATTTTATATTTATAGGAAATAAAGATCTAATCGAGGACTTTTAAGGAAATTGTCTTATGGCAGTTTAAGACAACTCCTAGTAATAATCTAGAATATCGACTATATAACAACAGCTTAAGTTAACTGAAAAAACAGTGCTATTAAAAAAAAAATTACCACGGAAAGCACGTTACCTTGAGGGGTGATATGTGAATTGTTCGCTTGGGTGGCAAGATGGTTTTCCAGTTCTTCAATCTGTTGTCTGTACTGCTGGAGCTGCACCTCAAACTGCTGAACCAGGATTCTGAAGTAGCTATACAATAACATTTACCAAGTCAGATCACAGTTTTAAAACACTGTTTCCTTTATATTCAAAATTCCAACAAAAATATGCCCCTGTTTAAGTAGGGCCTTTGAATTAGTCTGATGACATAATGTTTCTTTAAGTGACACAGGTATTATTGGAACAAAAACCCAAACTTGTAAGTTATCAAGGTATCAAAAATAGATGCACAGCCTTACTCCAATCATGAAAAAATACCAATTAATGGATAATCTACAAAATAACTTAATACTCTTCAAAAATGTCAAGGTCATCAAAGAAAAGGAAAGACTGAATAAAATGTTACAGATTGGAAGTGACTAAGGGGAAACAACTAAATCCAGTGTGAAAAGAATCCGAGAACAGAAAAAGTACATTAGTGGAAAAGACAGTAAAATTCAAATAAGTTCTGTATTTTGGTTAATATAGTACCAATGTTAATTTCTGTTCTTGATAATTATACTATGATTATGTAATATGTTAACAGTAAGGGAAGCAGGTAAGGCATATAAAAAAATTCTTTGTACTACCATTTTCCCAACTTTTCTGTAAGTCTAAAATTCAAAAGAAAAAGTTCAAAAAAACATGCAATTGTCAACTAGATTTTACAGCCAAACACTTACAGTTCTTATGTTTATAATCTGAAATACTATTGATATTTATAATCTGAAAACACTACAGTGTACTACAGAAAGAGCATGTAATTATAATCACTATTCTGATACACTTAACGAGAATGCTAGAAAGATAAAAAGGGACCTTGAGTAGCACAGAACGCAGTCTGAACCTGACCCCACAAGAAATGGGGACCTGTGAAAGCTTCTCACAGTGCAAAATCACACAAGTCAACCCATCTCAATTATCTCTGATGGCAGCAAGAAGAACAAGACAGTAGAATAAAACACTGAGGAAGTCCAGAGAAGGAGCTCATCCCATGCTAATCGGAATAAGATAACAGGAGTATCCCTGTCATTGTCCATTTCCTGATTTTGATCACTGCACTGTGGTTATGTAAGAGAATATCCTTATGTTTAAGAAATACACTCTAAAGTACTCAAGCATTAATGGGTATCATGTCTGCAAACAACTCTAACTGTCCAGGGGAAAAATGTATTTACACATATGGAGAGCAAGGAACAAAATTACAGTAATGTTAACGTGCAGGAATCGGGATGGAAGATACACGAGAATTCTTTGTTTCATTCTTGAAACTTTTTTGTAAATCTGAAATTATAATAAAAAGAAAAAAAAAAGGGTGAGGGGCCAGGAGTCAAACAGACCCCTACCACTCAGCAGCTCAGGATTCTCCTCTTCATGCCTCAGGCTCCTCATCTCTAAGACTGGAATGTGACAGCTGTGGAGGGTTTGTGGGAAAGCAGATACAGCAGGTGAAGTGCCAAGCACGCTGCGTAGCATATGGCAAGCATTTGAGAATATTAGCTATTACGCTCTTGCACAACACAGACAAGACACATACCACATGCATGGAAACCACATGAACATATACAAGCTGGGTACAGGCGGGTTTTTCAGGTTCACTTATCTACACTTTTGTAATTTTTCTTCCTGAAGATTTATTATGTATGCAAATAAAAGTTATGGAAATAAGTGAAAGAGTTAAACTATACTTAGTATGCCCTGTTTAAGGAAGGGACTATCATAAAGTATTTTTTAATTGAAAGTCCTTATGGGTATAAATATAAGTTTCTACTATATGCACAATGTAATCACATAAAATAGACCCTGTAAGTAATATGAAGTACAACTGCATAATAGTGGGTAAAAGCTCAGACCTTAGCCTTCACTTACCCTTCAATAAAATGGGGATGATATACCCTCTCAGAGTTATTACGAGAATTAAATTTAAAAATCCACATAAGGTGCCCAGACTTGCTACAAAGTAAACTAAAAATCCCTACCCTGTATACTGTTTTTACTGTTCTGCTTTTTTAAAGAGAGAAACATTTGTTTAACTTACTCAGCAGGAGCTGTATTTTCATGTTGGAGTCCAGGTGGTGTTTTCTGGGTTCTTAAAGCTATTTCAGCATTTTTTAACTCCTGATGTAACAGAGGTTAAAAAAAAGAAAAAGCCAATTAAAAGTTAGGCTAAAAATACCAACTACCTCTGGACTGAAACTTCAACAATGCCATTTCTGAAGCTTCAGATGCTGTGAGAACTTACAGATGAAGCCGCTTTACAAGGTGCTAAAACCTCCTTCCAGGCAAGACAAACTACACTTTTAACAAACCTTATAATAAATTTATGGTCTATTTTAAGAAACCATGGATTCCTGTAGGATTTGTGAAGTCAATTCATCCACAGTTAAAGACGGTGTTACTATTTTAAAATCTGTAATAATACAACTACAGAAAACACTATTTTAAAAAAGCCAGGTAGTAGTAATAACCCTGAGCTTGATGACAGCAGCAGTTAACGTTCTGGGTACGTACTTACTATGTACCAAGCCCTGTGCTACAGGCTCTCCTTCTATTATCATGGTCACGCCTCAGTAACAACTCTGTAAAGTGGGTGACGAAGTGACAGAGACATTAAGTAATTTGCCCAAAGCCACGCAGCTGGAAGACCTGAGACCTGAGTCAAGGGGCCCAATTTTTTATACCTCACACACTCAATCTCCCTTCCACTCCTCTTCAGTGCCACTCTTATCTTCCAGCCAATGGTTTTTCAAGACTCATAATGTGTCTAACCCACTTACACTCCACATTCCTATCATTTCATTGCTCCCGCAGCCTGTATTTCAACGTCTATTTATGTTTCCCTTATTTAAAAAGAAGTCTCTTATCCTAACTTTGTGTCCCCTGCAGCAACTTCCTGCCCTCATTCTACTGCCCAGCTGTGGAGTCTCTAGCGGTCTCTAACTGTCCCTTCCACCTCCGCGCTACTCTCCACCTCAGGCTTCCGTCCTGTGACTCTGGACACGGGCCCAGAGCCGGGACTGCCCAGCGCTGAGCCGCGCCTGGGTCTCACTGGCGGGGCTCCCGTAACGCTTAACGGCCTGCGGGTCCTCCAACACGCCCTCCTCCTGCCTCCGCGCCTTCCCCCGTCACCCCGTCCCTTCCTCGCGGCCTGGGAAGCACCGCCGCAGCTCTCAACTCTGAGTGTGCTACTACCGCTCCATCCTGCTCCGGAGGGGGGCTGGAAGCGCCCACTGAGCCCTCTGCACCCCGTCACACCTTGTCCCTGGAACACTTACGTGACTGCTTTAGCTCACTCTCCCTAGGATACTGTGTTTTGATCCCAAATGCCAGAGGAAGTGCTCTGCACGTAACACATGCTTAAAAAGGTTCTCTGAATTTGTGGATTCAGCAATATAACCAACGAACCACGTGGCACCTGCCCTGCCCACAGAAAACATTAACCACGCGACTTATCTGAACTCTTAAGTGGTGGCCCCCAAACGGGGCATGTAAAAGACTTTACTTCCATAAGGCTCTGGTCTTCACAATCTCAGCGCTGCTCCTTACCTCAGAATTGCTTTTATTTCCCAGAAAGGCTTTCTTTGAACAAAAGGTTTTGGATTTAATAAGATGGGTAACTCCTTCACTAAGGGAGTCAGAATGTTTCTGTTTCAACTGGCAGTTCACAGACTGTGGGTGGGGCACTAATTCCTGTGTGTCTGAAATAAGAGGAACCAGAGAGCAAGCTCCTGTGAGGTCTCCTGTAAACCTGCCTCGACTCAGCCCAGAAGCCGTCTTCCCTTAAGGCAACTCTCGGCTCCTACCCTCTTCTTTCTCAATCTTTGAGCATTTCACTTACCCCAGGAGACTCTAGTACTTTGGAGTTCTCCTTTTGTCTCTCTCTGAAAGACAAGTCTGGTTATGGGACAAGTGTCCCACAAGTGCTTGTGGATGGGACCACGCAGGATGAGAGTTACAGCGATTCCCATCCTTGTGTTCATTTTTTCCCCTTGAGTTTGCCTCCTCTATTACTTTGATAATGACCTTGTGCATATAATTTCATAAAATTTTCACACATGAAATCTAGAATTTCCTATAATGTTGAATCAGTCAAAACACTCTCCACAGTCTAAAGGCTTAAGTAACATTCTGTTCCTCCTAGGAAATACATATCTGATGATAAGGGAAGAATAAGTGGGAAGGAAACATGGGGGAATCCTTTATTCATATTTAACCACAGAATCTGTAAGTGACCAGGAAACATGAAAGCAGACAATAAAGCCTTTGAACCTTCTTTAAGTATCATAGTTTAGATTAGCTATTTTGGTAACACATTTATTAAAAATGTCACAAAGTAGTCTCCAAGAGTTGACTTAAAGACACATAAGCAGGTACAAACTTCCAGCTACAAAAATAAGTGAGTCCTGGGGATATACCTACAGCACGGTGACAACAGGTAACAATACTACACTGTACATCTGAAAGTTGCTAAGACAGTAGATCTCAAAAGTTCTCATCTGAAGAGGAAAAACAATTGTAACTATTTGTGCTTATGGGTATTAATTAGACTTCTTGTGGTCATCATTTGACAATATACACAAACACTGACTCATTATGTTGTACACCTAAAACTAATAACATTGTATGTCAATTACATTTCAATAAAAAGACACAAAGCACTTTAAAAATTTTTACTTAAAATATTATCACTTAATTTATGAAGAGCATAGCACTCTGATAAACCCATTAAAAAGGCGTATCACATAAAGTTCATTAATAGATCAGGGAAAACTTTAGGGAAAGATTTCTAGATTGCCATGTTCAGATCAAGTATACTGTATAACTGTGAAATATAAAACAAGTAAATCATCTATCATCATTCTTCCCCACTGATGTAAAGAAGATATTTTACGTTATATATTATACCACCGGAACAAGAAAAAGTAGACATTAGTGACAGAAGGTATTAGCCTCATTACCATTTTTATTAACTAAGACCTAACGAAACTAGCAAGTCACTGGAACTTAATATCTATAAAGCATGATATAATTTATATTTAACCACTGACAGATTAAAAAATGTGTTTTTCCCTCTTGTATAATATAATAGTTTAGGCAGTAGGCACGCTTATGAAACAAAGCAGTCAGGAGCATAAGCTCTAGAGTTGGATTACCAGGGTCTGAATCTATGCTCTTAGAAACAAAGCTCTGCTTTCTTGTTTGAGGTAATAACAGTACCTACCTCATAGGGCTGTTGTGAAAAATCACTAGGTTAATGTATCTAAATTGCTTAGAATACTGTCTCATACATAGTAAGCACTCAATAAAACCCAGTAACTATTACTATAGTAATTTAAAAGTATATGCGCTATACGGTTTTCTTATAGCATGTCTGTATGAAACTTCATAACTTTAAAAAGACCTATTTCTAGCTGAAAAAAAAATAAACAAAAACCCTACAATAAAATGACAGTTTACCTGAGCAGTTTCTATTTTCAATTTGTCAATATTGAGAGTGTTCCTCTGTAATCCACTGGCAGCCAATGACAAAAGCTGCTTCAGAGCTTTAATATCTTCCTGCACTTTAAGCATTGCTTTTGAAGACATTCTACTAATTTCTTCTTGGACTTGTTTTTGTTCCTTCACAAATTTCCTAAAAAAATAAATAAAACGGAGTTTTAAAAAAATACACCTTTGGTTTTATACAGAAAAAAAAGTAGGCTGGTCAGAGTTTTAAGTCCAAGTGTTTTACGAAGCAACTATTAAAAATTCACCTACAGTTCACAGAATAGCAGTTACAGAATTTTAATTCCTTTACTTATTTAATTCCATTGTCCTGCGTTCTCCCTAATTTCTAAAGGCACCACAATGCTCCCCAAGTTAAGCCGCTCAGGAGGAGGAGAGGGTCCCCCGAAACACCTCCCGGCACTCCAGTCTGATTCATCTACTGATGACACCTCACACACTTACTGCAGGTTGTCCACGTCCTGGCAGATGACAGAAGGTAGGGTCTCATCCTTCAGTGCTTTACTATCCCTAAGAAAGATGCCACAGGTGCATTAAGACCAGAGATCATAAAAAGCTGACGGCTATCTGTATATCTTCTTTGGAGAAATGTCTCTTTAGGTCTTCCATACCTATAGCTGATTCACTGTGTTGCACAGCAGAAATTAACACAACATTGTAAAGCAATTATACTCTAATAAAGATGTTAAAGAGAAGAAAGCTGACAACTGAGTTCTACAACAGTATGTGTTAAGATACAAGAAAACAGAGCAAATATTCCCCATTTACAGTCTTCTTGGATGATTTTGAAGTTCTTTATAAAGAACAATAAACTTCGTGATCTACAAAATAACTGACAATTCATCTGACATGGAGGTTTCTTTTCTAAGGAGATTGGCATCTATTATAAGTACACGTAGATCCATTTGACTAAATGTTTAAGAACAAAGTAAGAAAATACTACAGACGGGATGAAATATTAATCTAAGTTCCTCCAGCTCAAAAATTCCATGACTGACTTTTTATTCAGTTCAAAAATATTACAGCATTCACTAAAGGAAGTCTGCAGAACTTCTCACAATGAGTTGCTCACAATATTTTACAACTTCCATCTGTTCTTCAACAAAATAAGACCCAGGAGTAGCTTAAAGGATTGATGACTATTTAAGGGAGACAGGAATAAATGAAACTGGGCTGTAACGGCGGGAGCCGCAGGTCTGTACAACTTCGGGGACATAACCCTGGGCAGAGAGCAGGCTCTCGCCGCTTCCCCCTTTACGTACCAAGGCTAAAATACACACAAGATGTTTGGGAGGCGGGAGCTTCGTCATTTACTTACAAATGCTTTATTTAATGTAATAGAAATTATGTGAGAATACAACTGGCAAGCAAATCATGATCTTCGAATGTATACGTGACATACATGGAGGCTATTCTCCCTCTTCAACATCAGTGAATGGTGCTGGGACAGGAATTTATATATAAAATAAACGGTATATATAGATTTTTAATTTGTATATATAAATAAAAAGTGCTCCAAGAGTAAAGTTCCATGAGTTGTTCAACATTTACTAAGTTAGAAGACACATACATATATTTGTGTTTATTTACATTATTTGGGGAAAAGCCAACTATTTCCTAGAAAGAACTGGTTATAAATTTTCTTAAAGATCTGACCTTCCATAACCTCTCCAGAGCCTATACTTATTATTTTATTTTTGACAAAAACTTAAAAGAATTTTTCTTCTAAATACCTATAAGGTTCCATTTACTTCCAACCACACATTGGCCTATAGTTTAATAAGTAAAACTCTTTAATTAAAATATTTTAAAAGTCAAATTGTAAACTTACTCTGGTCTTGTTCCTGTTTTATCACCTAGAAAATTCAAGAAGCTTCGTGTAAAAATAGGTTATTAATCAATGTATTCCAAACACAAATTTTAAGTTAACACAAACTAAGGTATAAATAAAAACTCTTAAGGATTTCTTAGAATGCCTCTTAAACAGCATGTGATGTCACGACTTGACACAAACTCTAAACACAGCATGTTACAGACATGTTTATGTAACATAAATACAGTTATGCAGCTGATTTGCATCTATTTCTTTCAAGGGCAAGAATCTTCCTTTTTCAACCATCTTCCCTGAAAAATCTTCTTGCCTAGGAGTTTAACTCCTGAGAGCTTTATCTGACTTTTTAAGGCCCTCTTAATAGGCTGCTCCACCTGAGTAAAAAAAAAAAAATAAGTTGCTAAAACATCTAAGGCTATTTTTTGAATTATGGAGTTACTACAAAGAAAATTAAGTAAAAACAAGAGACAGGACCTTATGTTTAAAATTTTTCATTCAAAGATAAATAAATCCAAATTTTCTAAGATTAAAAGGATTTTACCAACTTTTAGATAGTAATTCACCCTTTAAAACAAGTATCTCCTACAATAAGACCCATGTCCAATTTTTAAAATCCCTATACAGATATAGGACACTGAATATTTTACAACTTCATGCATCATGCCTTTCTAAGCTCTTCCAAGCGGTCAGTGCAGCGTGTATGTACGTGCTCCAGCTGAACATGCTTTCATCAGAAACAGAATAGGTGTTGCAAAACAAAAAACAAGCAGATCACACACACACAACCACAAAAAAACTGCAAAATGAATTTGGGTTGGAAAAAAATTTTTAAAGAATATTAGGCATGCCAAGAGCACAGCAAGAAGGGCATTTTCATACTGGTTGGTGAGTAAATAAATTGGTAAAACCTTTCTGGAAAGCAATTTCACAACAGATGCCAAGAGACTCCAAAATGTCCCTCCCTATAAGCCAATGATTCAATTTCTAGGTATTTGCCCTAAGGAAATAACCCAAATATGAATAAAATTTATAATAAAAGCACACAGCATCTTCTGTGTGCCTGGCTCTCCTAAGGTTTTACAAACAGCAATCCTCGAACCAACCCCATGAAGCAGGGACTGTTATTTCCCCTATTTTACAAAGCACCGAGATAGCCTGAATAAGGTCACAGAGCCTGTGAACAGCTAAGCCAGCATCTGCAGCCAGCAAACCAGCTCCAGAGCCGACACTTAACTACCATATTATGTTGCCTCTCTCTACAAGGATACCCAATACAGTGACGCTTCCCAGAGCGAAGATGTGGAAACAAACACTAACCGCAGGATGATGGCTGACTGCATGATGACATATCCATTCATAAAACTGACATTAAGCAGCATTAAAATATTTGTAAAGAATTATGGACACTGACTAAAACTTGTGATATATTACACGAGAAAGAACAGGTTACAAAACATGTAATGGTCCCGATTTTTAAAATGCATATTAAAACACGCATTAAGACAGTTACATAAGACATATGCACATACAAATCTGAGTTGTCTACAAAAATAAAATCTTAAATGCACAACACACACAAAATTTGTGAAATATAATGCAAACTTAAAAATAATACCTTTACTATTGAATACTTAACTAACAATCTTCCAGACATAGGAATTTAAGTTCCCTCAACAGGACTGTTAGAACGTGAAATTAAGAGTAACATTACTTACTCTTTTTATCCGATGAGCTGCTAAAATCTATACCTCCAAGGCCTTCATTTCCAGCAGCTGAAGTAGCTGCTGCAGTTCCCAGAGACAGACCTAAAGCATTTTGTCCAAGTCCTACAAACAAGCCAGATGCCACTCATGAAGTTCCTCAGTCTTTATAATGACTTCCCCACTGACCAAAGCACTCAAATACATTTAAGTTGGATCCCAGATTACTTTCATTCTTGATTTAGACAAACAGTAAGATACAAGTCTACAGCATGCTTTGGACAAAGACTGATAATCTTGCTTGGATTCAATGGTATATGTAGTTTGAATGATGGGACTTTATTCATTAAAACGGCCAGAATACATCTGTTCATGGATATTTGTGGATACTCGAATTTATTTGTTGTTTTTAAACCCTCTCTATCAAAGCAGTTTTAGTTTGCATATTTTCAGGTGAATACATCTTGTCTTCCAATCATGCTTTGGAATTCTATACTTTTAAAATAATCCAGTACTGGATGTGTTAATTAACTTGATGGGGGGGAAACAACATATGCAGTCAAATCTTCATGTTGTACACTTTAAATATCTCACAATTTTATTTGTCAATTATACCTCAACAAAGCTGGGGGAAAATAAATAAAATAACCTAGCATAAATCCATAAGATTTTAGTATAATATAAAGCAAACAGTTCTACTACTAATGAAATTTAAAGAACTGATAAAGACTTGAAGTTCCAAAATCAAAATTTCACATTATCAAGTTTTTTTCCATTAAACTTAAAAAAAAAAAAAGTAGACTTCACTTATTTAAATCCTACTTCACAGACAAAAGGAACTGGAGCTAGACTCTAGTAATCTTAAGTCATCAATGTGTACCAGTGAATCAGGTAGCAAAATTTCAAAGATCCTGCACTGGTAAATCACATAAGTCCATGCATTCTCAAGCTGACACAACTGTGTTCTTTTTAGACAAGATGCTATTTACTTTTAAAACAGGAAACAGCAGGATATACTGGATAAGAGCATGGGATAAATGAAAACTGGATTTAAATCCTGACAATGTACGAAAAAACACAGCTGAATAAATGTTATGAATTTTTAAAAAATCAGTGGCACCTTTAGGTTAATATAACCATAAAGTAAGCATGGAATATTGTGTCAAAGAGCCTAAGAAAAATCAGAACAGACCTAAAAACTCAATAACAAGACACAAAAACTACCCTCTAACTCTTGTTTCTATTAGTTTTCTGTTTTGCTCCCATGGGAATCTTTGGGAAAGATGTTTAAATATTTATCCTGCAAAGAAATGTACGTTACAGTCATCTAATGATTTGGTTATTAGAAGACACCTACAAAACTGACTATAATAAAATCATTTAATACTTGTTTTTAATGTCCTGACTTCAAAGCACTCTAACACCCTTTCCTAACATCTGTAACAGAAAGCCATTCCCAGAACCCGGCTTATGAGGTCAAGTTGTGTCACGACGAATTCAGAGGCTAAACGATTCAAGACTATCCAGCTGCCGTTTATTAAAAAGACGGATTTCTCTAGAATAGTTTACTGACTCCGGAAACAGGCTCTTTCTTGCCTCCTTACCTAGTCAGTCAATGCTGAGAAAATGCATTTCTAAAATATGGCAATCATGTATGAACAACTTTATTTTATAATTCAGTTTTTACACTAAAAGGAAAACATAAAGGTTCAAGAGACCACGTGATCTGCGCAAAAGACCAAAACAAAGATAGAGTAAATTTAAACATGAATATTTACTCTTCTGGAGAGTAAATATCACAGTTACCTGATGCTGCCGTGCTTGCGCTTTGGAAAAGCGGCCCTCCCAAACCCGTCAAGGCTCCCCCTAAAGAGAGGCCTGCTGGTGCAGTGGTGGCTGCAGCTGCCGTCCCACTCAGGCTGCTCAGAGTGAATCCTGTGGACGCTATAAACAGTGAGCCCGTAAGCCCCCAAAGAGCGCAAGCATCACAGAAAACACAAGACACTTTCTTAAAAACTGATGCCACGATACACTTGGCTCTTGAGAAAAACCTACTCACTAAAGCTAACATTATACATACTTAAGAACAGAAAGAAATAATACCTTTAAAGCAAAAACCAGTGACAGGAATAAGGGCTCTGGTTAATACCAGCATGGTATCAGGTAAGTGACTCCACACAGTAACAGAGTTTTCAACCCAGGCTACCAACTCCAAGCAAGCTTTATGCAAACTCTTTACCCTTCCCTGTCACCAAAGTGCGCCTTGAAAACAACGCAGACATCAACAGTTTCACATGTGCCCTCTCACCCGCTCCCCTGCTTTGCTCTGTCAAGAGACCAACTTCCAAGAGGGCCTCTGCTGCTTTAATGCTCAAGGCTGGTCTTGACAAACCAGTAATTCAGTAGGTCAACACTGGTGAATGACTGAAATAAAAACTCTCCCAAACTGAAGTTATCTTTACCAAAGGTGGATACCTACATTCACTGACCGAGTGAAATGAGAACTCACCCAGAAAACGCCACCCTTCCCCGACACGCCTCACCTGCAGGAGTCGACGTCAGAGCGGACGAGAGCGTGAGACCGCCAGCCGAGGCAGACGTGACGGGCAGTGCAAACGGTGTGGCGGACGCCGCAGGTTTACTGAAGCCTAAGCTGAAGCCTGCCGTGGACGCAGACGTGGTGGCCGGCGGGCCTGTAAAAAAACATCCCAGCTTACCGTAGCTGCGTGTGTATTATACAGGTACCAATCAGGAGCCTAGAAGTCTACTTCTCGTAGATGGAACAAAGGTATACGTACTTATATACACGAGAGAGAAAAACCATTCACCAAATCAGGGTGCATACTAAAGATGAAAATCCAATCTATGTGGTAATACTGAAATTCAATTTCAGCCCTACCTCTAGATATACCTAAAATGGCACTTCCCCCTCCTTTCCCTTACACTCAACAGAAAAGTCTTTCTTCTCCAAGACTATTTAAAACATCTTCTCTGCTGCTTGAAATCCTCCTCCTCTGCTTCTGTGTCTGTCAGTGCCCTCCAGTCCCTTCTGTCCGTCTCCCTCCTCGGTTCACCTCTTTTTATTTTTTTAATTTATTTACTTATTTTTGGCTGCGTTGGGTCTTCGCTGTTGCGCGCGGGCTTTCTCTAGCTGCAGCGAGTGGGGGCTACTCTTTGTTCTGGCGCGTGGTCTTCTCATTGCGGTGGCTTCTCTTGTAGTGCAGCACGGGCTCTAGGTGCGCGGGCTGCAGTAGTCGTGGCACGTGGGCTCAGTAGTTGTGGCGCACGGGCTTAGTTGCTCCGTGGCACGTGGGATCTTCCCGGACCAGGGCTCAAACCCGTGTCCCCTGCGTTGGCAGGTGGATTCTTAACCACTGCACCACCAGAGAAGCCCTCGCCTCTTTTTTTAAATTGAAGTGTAGTTGATTTACAGTGATTCAGCTCTACAGCAAAGTGATTTAGTTTTATACACACACACAGTGATTTAGTCTTATACACACACACACACACACACACACACACACACACACACACACACACACATATTCCTTTTCAGGTTCTTTCCCCTTATAGGTTATTACAGATGTTGAATCTAGCTCCCTGTGCTGTACAGTAGGTCCTCGCTGTCTATCTGCTTTACACATACTAGTTGTGTATCGCTGTTCACTTCTTAAATGATACTCCCTATGGCTCCATTCTTGCTCCCTCACTTCCTGAAACATCTCACCCACTTTCACAATCTCACTATAGGTTCATGGGTGTAAATCTACACCTACCTGAGTCTCCAAAGACTAGCTCTACCTGGATGTCCCTCTGACCCCTACACACCTCCCTATAAAAAAATTCCCTAAATCACTCACGGTCAATTTGGCTGCTCAAGCCAGAAATCACAATCATCCTTGACATCCCCTCGCTCCCCTGTATTCTAGCAGTACAAGTCCTGTCAATTCTACTTCAGAGATATCCCTGGATTACAAACTAAAACCTTAGTTCAGGCCACCTCTCTCTCAAGAACTATTACAATAACCTCCACGATCAGTCTCCTCCAACCTCTAATCTACTCTTGGAATTATCTCAGTTACTTTAAAAAAGAACAGAATACTATGTTAGTGATTCCAACTTAAGGTTCCCACTAAGTCTATGCATTACTCTTTAAAATAGATTCTAAAGGCTTGGTACCCAAAAACCTTTCCTATGTGGTCCTAAGCTGCTCCGCCAATCTCCTCTTCCTACCATGCCTACCCTCAGAATCCTAAACTCCAAGAGCAAACTACCTTTCCTATTTCCCTGGATCCTTTAATGACTGGGCCTCTGCACTCTCCACTCCTGCCTGGAACAGTGCTTCCTGCCCCGCCAATCAACAACTCCTCTCCTCCTCCTCGGCCTTCCTCGTGCCCTTCCTGCGTCTCTTAGAGCACATACCAGATGATACAAGAACCCATCACCTGGCCTGCCTGCTCCCTCTGCCTCACAACAGGCTCAAGGTCTTGCTCAGGCACCCAGCGGCCCCTGACCTCATCAGGGTCCTCCACCACATTCCGCTGATACTCAACGATCAAGGCATTGTGTAGACTCACAGCCACAGCCAGGAAGTAGTAGTTACGCAAAGTTACTAAACGGAGAAATTATGAGTGACCTGCGTTTTGGCTTCTCCTGAAGGCACTCGGAGAAAAGAAGTCAGAACCTATGCTTCTGGATCATCCTTGCCACAAGTGGAAGTCCCTGCCAGAGTATCGTGCTTTGAAAACACGCGTAGGCTCTAAACTCTCAAGAGAGGATCCAACTTCTTGCCCTTGTAACCAGTCCTGTCCGAAATTTTGGTGGTAGACAGATGTGCTTTCTGTTGATAACAGGTAAGCGGCATCTAAGTGAAAAAAGTTCACCAATCTTTAATTTATTTCAATTTTAAGTTTACATTTAATTAAATTAAGTAATTTTAAGTGAGGTTCCTCACTGTCCTCTCATCCTTTCACATTATTTCCTGGCATCCCGGTCAAGGCGCTGTCACCCTGGTTACCCACATTCCCTGCAGCATATCACGATAGAGAACCACGATATTTTTGAGCTGGAAGGGAGTTCAAAAACTTTTTATTCCAACATCCTCATTTGACAGACAACTAAAAGCTGCCAGATATGACCATGTAAGGCCTCACAGTTATTTAGAGGTACAACCAGCACTTAATCCCAAGACTTCTGGCCTAAAGTTTGGTTCTTTTTTCACTAAAAGGGCTTAAATGACTGAAAAATATAAATGTGAAATAAATTTTGACAGAAAAAGACAATTCTGTATTAAAATTTTTTTTTCTGAACTAAAAAAGAATTACATAATCATCGATTTTTAAAAAAGGTCAAATACTGAAAGGTTCTTTCAAAAGTCAGTATCTATGATGTACATTCAGTTCCTTATATGTTTCTTCTATAGCCCAGCTCTGTGAGAGATTAGGAAAGAGTAGAAAAACCACAGATCTGGGATCTTCCCACAGAAATTCTTACTCGGAGTTAATCCTGTAGTTACAGCTGTTGCTATTCCTGGGGGCAAAAAGAGAAGTAAACTTTAACCATCAGTGGCAGATGGCATTCTTTTGGCCTGTAACAGGGCAAGACTTGGAATCACCCTCAGGGAGTGATAATACTGCTGGTAAGACTAACGGGTATCACAGTACCTTCCACCACAACCACTGCCTAATACAGTGTTCCTTCTATAGCACTGGTTCTCGTATCACAGGCTGTGTATAATTTGATCAATTAGGGATCAAGAGTTGTAAAATGCAAACAACTATTGCCTATAACAAAATCCGGCAAGGAGGAAAAAAAGCTAGTCCAAACAAAACACCAGCACTGTCTCAAGAGGCACGTTGGCTGGGCTCACGTTTACGCCTGCAGTTTTTCCACGGTCTCTGTATAGCTGTGGAAAGTGCTGCAGTCGAGGCTGGCTGGCAGCTCAATGCAAAAGGTGGTAACACAGACCAAGAGACTCTGAAGGGCAGAGCATAAAGGTAAATAAGGAAGTAAACTTTTAAAATGGTGGCTCCAGTGAAGCATATTTTTGGCTTATAATAACAAAATATCTGTATTTTTTTAAAAAAATTTTTATTATTGAAACGTCCACCAGAAACCTTTACCTCCTATTCTTTTCCCAGTGCAACAATCGTTTTAATAATAAAAAAATCTGAAACATCTCTTAGGAATGTAAATTATAATGTTATAGCAAAATAGGAAGCTGTCTGTCCCATATATGCTAAATTAATTAATGTCCAAATTGTAAACCTGACTCAATCTTCACCAAGATAAAACACTGCATTATATAATCTAACATAAACTTGAATTACTTTAATTCATTACTTTTAAATAGATTTATTTCCTTTAATTCTTTTTTTTTGCAGTACGCAGGCCTCTCACTGTTGTGGCCTCTCCCGTTGCGGAGCACAGGCTCCGGACGCGCAGGCTCAGCGGCCATGGCTCACGGGCCCAGCCGCTCCGCGGCATGTGGGAGCTTCCCGGACCGGGGCACGAACCCGTGTCCCCTGCATCGGCAGGCGGACTCTCAACCACCACGCCACCAGGGAAGCCCTATTTCCTTTAATTCTTAAATGTATGTGTGTGTTGTCTGTCCTTCCTTACACTGAAGTAAGTCACGGCTAATGGCTGGCCCTATCTCTGACCCTTGATCCCACATCCCTGTCTGCCTTTTCATCTCAGTATTTACCATTTTTTAGGTCTACCACCAGTGACAATCCTTGTAAAGGGAGAAGACATAGGACAGAAGCTGCAAAGAATGAATACCCCAAACCCACTCCCTGAGAATCTGACAACCCTCCTTACCTGTGTTCGTTCCTCCTAGAGTGAACCCAGTGGCAGGTTTAGATCCAAAGAGCCCGGTTCCAAAACCACCAGAAGGAGCAGATGTTGTCACTGGAGTCGCCGTGCTCCCGAGACTCCCAAAACTGAGCCCCACAGAAGGACCGCTTGTTCAGAGAAAACACAAAATAAAGTCTACTGGAGCCAATACTTACTTAAGGGGAACGCAGCTTAGCTCTTCGAGGTTAATTACTTCTCCATTTAAGCATCTCACACATCTCCACAGGATACAAAAGTAATCACAACTCACCTTCAACCAACCACGTTCAAATATTTTTCTGTTCTCTATAAAAATAAATTCACATACAAAATAATTCTTTTTTTTTTTTTTTTTTTTTTTTTTTGTGGTATGCGGGCCTGCCTCTGCTGTGGTCTCTCCCGTTGCGGAGCACAGGCTCCGGACGCGCAGGCGCAGCGGCCACGGCTCACGGGCCCAGCCGCTCCGCGGCATGTGGGATCTTCCCAGACAGGGGCGCGAACCCGGTTCCCCTGCATCGGCAGGCGGACGCGCAACCACTGCGCCACCAGGGAAGCCCCCAAAATTATTCTTAAAAAAATACAACACCAGACTTCAAGAAAAGCAGAATCTATAGCAATTAGGATTTCAGATGCCAAGGAATCATAAACAAGATCACATATATTCTGCTTTCACCTGTTTTTGTTTGAAAGCTAGTGTATTTTAAAACCGCCATAGGAAATCCTACAAATATGGACCATTTTCCTTCTGAACTATGTATGTACAATTCACACTGCTAAGCTCATTTGTTCTTCCCCGACTGCTAACATAAAGACATGCCCAGAAATAGGAAAGTTACTCGAAGCTGTCCCCACCACCTCTCTGTTGCTGTATCACCAGTCCTGGGGGTGGGCAGGAGGGACAAGAATAGATATACCCTGGCACGCGGAAGCTGCAAAGCAAAGCTACCCTCTGCAAACACCGTGTAAGATCAGCAGAAACCCTCTTCAGAGGTTCTGAAAGCTTAAGCAACTGATAATAAGAGATGTGAACAAAGTTTACAGCTTTTCAACTGTTCTTAGCAAGCTGCAGAGGCTCAAATTTGCTATCTATAAATGGTAGAACAAATTATGAAAACAAGCCAAAAAATCTTGACAATTTGACACTTCAAAAATTATGTAGGAGAGTTAAGAGAGATTACAACATGTAAAACATAATGGGAAATCCCGTTCATGCTATATATGTATCTTTATTACTTCTCTCCCTGGCCTTCCACATAGACATAAACACCATGGAGGAACCGCATGTCAGTTTTTAAAAAAAGCTTCAAAGCCTGCGGCATTTCAATGGAAGGGGCAGGCAGTAATGCTCTGGCCAGGCTACGGTACCAGCTCTCCAACGTGCTGGTACTTGTGTGACGTAACGTTTCTGGGCCTCTATTTCCTCATCAGCAAAATGGGAATAACAGTACCCACTTAAGATTTTTTGTAAAAATTTAGAGACTATGAAGGGCAAATTAACTTCACTCAATAAATGCTGTTGCTACTGTTATCATAAGGAGCACTTATAAATTCAACTAAACATGTTATGTACAAGGTTCTATGCCAGTTAATCACTGTGAGGGGAACGGAGAGGGAGGAGCTTTTTAAGGAAGGAGAACTTGAAATCAGTCATCAACACTGAGCAGGAAAAAGGAGAGGGTGCACCCTAATTGTGTCTTTCCCTACTAGCACGTGTGTACGTGCCCCTCTGTGTATAAGCACAGGGGGCTGGCAGAGCAGGGCTGCAATTGAAGCACAGATCTTTAAACAATCAACTGAACCAAAACGTATTTTTAAGAAACATTTTGCTGGCAAATTATGAAGAATCAAATTAAGGAAATGTTTATTATGCTACCCTTCCTCCCAAACAAATCAGCAATCCCATGTTTTTACTGCTATTCCATAAATACACAAAAGATATACAATGAAAGTATGTATTTTAAGACAATTAAAGTATTTAAAATTCCTTGACAATTTTAGATAAGTAAAGATACAATGAAGTGTTTCACAAGTTCATAAAGTTGAAAACATTACCAAATCAAATATATCTAAGTAAAATCTTACTTTACCAGAGAAGCAAAGGAGAAATTTCTGTGGCAGAAATATTCACTTAAAGAAAAATAAAAAGCTACCTCAGACCTAACCAATTATTGCCTCAACCAATATTATCTGCCAATTCCTCAACAAGGACATGATGCAGAAAAGCCAGCAGACCTTGCCAGATGAGGAATGGAATTGTGCCTTACCGTGGACTTGGGAGCTAACCTTACCTAGGTGCATTTACCAAAAGAACGTTAGGCCTCCAAACCAGTACTCCAATGGGAAGGTGTTAGACCGTCTCTCCTTTTATTAATTTCCCAAGCCTTTCTACAGCATGTATAAATTTTTCTAGTTTATTGCTAATAATTCATTTACTCAATCATTCAACAAGTGTTTATAAAAGCCCTGCCAGGCACTGTCACAGGGACTCGGAGTGGGAGATGAGACTCAGGCCCTGCCCTCAGGAAGTTTCCAACCAGAGTAAGAGATTTATCAATCATTCATGCATTCAACAAATACGTATCGAGCTCCACTGTGTCTCCTGGAAAACCAGCATGAAAAGATCTCCACCATCATGGAGCATAAACAAGTCAACAAAAAATGTAAGGAACTGATCCAACTGTGATAAGTGCTATGGTACAGGGTAAGGGATGGAAACCTCTCTACACTGATAGGTCAGAAAACGCTTCCTTCCAATGTAAGCACTGAGTCCCACAAGCAGGCATCAGCTCAGCACAAGAGGTCGCAGGGCAATTCCAGGCAGAGGGAACTGCCCTAAAGTGGGAAGGGGTTTGGCCTTCACCTGAGGAACTGAGAAAAAGCCCAAGTTGTGTTTTTCAAACTAAGATCAGGACCCATGAGACGAGCAAAAAACCAATTTAATAGCTCACAACCAGCATTTTAAAAAAAGGAAATGGAACAGAATAGAAAATATCAGGCCCCCCCCCCAAAAAAAGAAAATATCAAAGTGCATAGAAAATATCAAAGAGTAAGGGTAGTATCTTTCGCTGAAACTCTTTCAGTTACTTATTTGTATGCCTGTAGATGTTATTATTTTTTTTTTAGAGTTGGGTCTGGATCACTGAATTGGAGCAAACAGAAATAAGAAGATGGGCTCAGGATGTCTGAAGAGGTTCCAGACTGGGCCTTGCAGACCATGGTAAGGTTTATTTTTACTTCATTCCAAGGATAGTGGAAAATCACTGAAGGGAGGAAATGGGAATTTTTTTTTTTTTTAATCTGGCTACAACATTGTAAAAAAAAAAAGAAGTTGATGTAAAAGCAGTTGAGACAGCAACTGGGATTCCAGGGAACTAATCAAAGTAGGAGGTGATGGGAGCAGTTTTCATCTAACAGGAGGTTACTGGTTGAGAAGCTGGCAGGAATCATTAAGGATTACGATCTTCCATGTAAGCTTCAGGAGAGCAGGATTTATTTATCTTACCACCTAAAGGGGAGCCTACTACTTAGGAATGCGTTCAACAAACATTTGTTCCACGAATGACAAGAGCCTGCAACAGGGTGGTGGCCCTGGAAATGAAGCAAATGATCAGGCCTTACTGATTAACTGCACAGACTGACAGCATAGGAGCTATTAAGGAAAATTCCAGATTTCTGACTTCACTGTGTAGTCTTTGCCCACCCTACCCCCTCCCATACAGACAAAACTGGAGGGTTTTTTGCCTTGTTGATCTACCAGCTTCGAGAGCTATCTTGTAAATCATTCTAGGCACACTATTTGATTTAATGATCTCCATTTTTATCTCCAAAAGTTTGACCTCTAAAGAACAAACCTCGTATCATTAAAATGATCTTTATTTTAATTGCCTCTTTCTGGACGTCTGCTGCCCAAACTGTTATCACTTGAAGAGGTGAGGTAGCAGGCTGCACAAAGACGATGACTATGGCGCCTACATTTCACAATTTAAGTAAAAGACAATGAGAGTCAGCACAATATCCTCACCTGTGATGTACTAATTTGCATACTGTTCAAAACTACCACCAAAAAGTGCTGCAACAAGTATTTGAAACAAAAAAAAAACACAAAAGGACAGATAGGGCCCCATAAGGCACAAAAGACTTGAAAAAGCACGTTTAAAATAACCACGAAATCATTAATGTCCCAAAACGTATATCCTGCAATGGCGTCTTGTCGGGAAGAAACTTGTCATTGTCCCCCTTACAATTTCCTATGCAGTCTCCTTTTCTAAAAAGGGCTTAGATCCGACAACCTTAGCTCCACTCATCCCTCCGACACTTCACCGGGCGCCGGTATGGGCCCAGAAAAGCGGAGAAACCGCGGCCGGGCCTCCGCGTGGAAGCCGGCGCCCCCCGCCCCGGCCGCCCGCGACCCCCAGGCCGCCCGCCCCCAGCCCCGCCGGGAAGGAGGCCGCTCGCGGTTACCTAGACGCCGCGGTTCCGAAGGAGAAACCGCCGCCCGTGCCGCTCCCGCTGGCGGCCACGGTGGAGGAGCCCAGCGTGCTGCTTCCGAAGGAGAACCCCGCGGACATGGCTGCGGGCTCGGCGCGGTCGGCAAGTAATGGCTCGGCTCGCCGCTCCCGCCTCAAGGCCCAAGCGGGCCGGGCAGCATCGCTCCCGCCCAGCCGCGACCTTCCGCGAACGCGGAGCCCAGCGGACGCGAAGACCGCCCCGAGGGTGTGGAGATGTCGCAGCGCAAGTACACCGCGGGCGCCCGCACGCACCTCCGGGAGCACGACCGCCACCCAGAGGCCGCTGGGAGTGGGCGGGGCCGGCGGCCACGCAGGGGCCGCTGGGATGGGGAG
>NC_041226.1:3438454-3500669 GCF_002837175.3 Physeter macrocephalus | reverse complement strand
GGAAGGGGAGGGGGAAGGGGAGGGGGCGGTGCCTGGAGATCTTGATGGGACCGTGTCTCTCTCGGTTCTTCCTGTTTCGGCATCTGTGCTGACGTAACCTTTGCATTATGGGTGTTTAATCTCAGTTATTGCTTATATCCTTGCTTCCTGCCAGGGAGGATGCACAGAGTAGACGCGATAAGAAAAGTACAGAAGCAAGAACGATGTAAGGGTTCTGTGAGCAACTCTTAAACATAAGGAAAATGGGGCTTTAAAGAGGAGATTCCCTCTGACGGGAGGATGAGGAAAGGCTTGCGGGCAGTGGTGAGTTCGAGGTGCTACCTTCATAATGCGGATCCTTATTTTCCCATCAGGAATTGTTACATTAGTCTCGCAGAGGGTTTTCCTACCTGCGATTTCTTCCAATAAAATACGTCTTATAAGCAACCACCGCATTTGCTTTCCTAAAACAATTCCCACCAGGACACTGCCTTGATCAGAAACCGTGGGACTTCCCGTGTGGCGCTCAGAGTCTTACACATCACGGATCTTTCTAACCTGACGTCTCCCAGCTCCCCTTAATGCAGCACTTTCTCCTGCATTGAGCTTGGGCATTGCCACCTGCTATGGACTGACCTGTGTCCCTCCAAAATCCACATGTTGAAACCCTAACCCCCCAATGCGATGGTATTTGGAGATGGAGCCTTTGGGAGGTAGTAAGGTTTAGATGAGGTCATGACGGTGGGACCCTCATGATAGGATTAGTTCCCTAACAGTAAGAGACACCGGAGAACTCACTTTCTCTGCCTCTGAAGGTACATCCAAAAGGCAGACTTCTGTAAGCCAGGAAGAGAGCCCATGAATACCTTGATCTTGAACTTAGCTTCCTGAACTGTGAGAAATGAATTTCTGTTGTTTAAGCACCCAGTCTGTGGTATTTTATTATTGCAGCTTGAGCAGACGAATACACCATCTCTGTGTATAATTTAAAAATTAAATGCATTTCAAATATTATGGCAGTCACTGTGGGAATGATAAAAAAGAAAAGGGACATATTTGAACTATTGTATAAAGAAAAAGTTCATAGTGATTAAACAGGAAGAGAAAAAATATTGTGGGTTTTTTGAGCTTCAGTGGTCTAGAGAATGCTATTATCAGTGATGAGTATAGGATGGTCATTAAGAGAACTGGGGATATAAAATCAAAGGGTACTTTTGACTTGGAAACAAAAAAAGATAGATCCAGATGATTTTTGTAAAAAGGTAGAAAGTGGCAACCTATGTGTTAATTCCATTGCGTATTCTTTCCAAAACTTTTGAAGAATACCAACATAAAATTAGTAAGAGCAAAATTACTGGCACTTAAATGCATATATGTTAATTACCAACACATGTAAGATTAGCTGGATGGAAAGAGCATGTAAATATGTAGTAGCGATTAATATAAAACGTTCATGGGCTTCCCTGGTGGCGCAGTAGTTGGGAGTCCGCCTGCCGATGCAGGGGACACGGGTTCGTGCCCCGGTCCGAGAAGATCCCACATGCCGCGGAGCAACTAGGCCCGTGCGCCACAACTACTGAGCCTGCGCTCTAGAGCCCGCGAGCCACAATTACTGAAGCCTGTGCGCCTAGAGCCCGTGCTCCACATCAAGAGAAGCCACTGCAATGAAGAGTAGCCCCCGCTTGCCGTAACTAGAGAAAGCCCGAGCGCAGCAACAAAGAACGAACACAGCCAAAAGTAAATAAATAAATAAATTTATTTAAAAAATAATAATAATCCCAATTTTATTCAAGGTGGCACACTAACCAGAATCCCAGCTTCCTTTACAGGTAAATGTGGCTGATTAGATGTAAGTGGGAGACATGAGAGGAGCGTTGGCTCATTTAGAGGAGGAGAGAGCTGGCATACATCCCTCTTGCCTTTCTCCTCCTTCTTTCTTCCCGCTGCCTGGAACTCAAGACACATGGCTGGCTCTCCAACAGCCATCTTGGGCCATGAGGAACTTAAGAATGGAAGTCATATGCTAAGGAGGATGTAGCAGAAAAACAGTATGAACACTGGTCGTCGATGATATTATAGAACCACCGAACCAACACTGGTCTGCCTACCATCCGATTTCTTTTCAGAGAAAAATCAACTTCTGTGTTAAGCCATTATAGTTGAGTCCCTATTATTCTAAATTTAGGATACCATCTTTAACAGGAATCCACACTAAAGGATGAATTTTACACGTGTTACTGGAGAAACATAGGAAATATCCAAGATGAACCAAGGTCCAGAACATCTATAGGACTGGAATATAACAATAAATGCTGTTTAATATTGATAATATTAATTGATATTAATGATATTAATTTAATATTCTGGCACACATTCGTAGACCAATATCCACTTCTGTGAAGCAGGAATGCATTCTTAAGACTTTCCCATAGCATGGATAAAATTTCCGCCAAGCCTGTCCAATTCCTTTTGATCCGTTTTCCCATACCTTAATTAGGCCTCTTTTGGTTGCAAGCAATCGAAATCCTCTCAACGGAGTTCAAGCACAAGTGTATGTACGTGTTGGGGAGATATAAGAAGACAGATATTTTGTACAGATACTGAGAAGTTTCAGGTGAATCTAGAAGAGGAATAGCCAGCCCTTGAGTATATTGGAAACCAAGAGCTAGCTCGTTAAGAAACAAACTGGAGAGGGTGATACCTCCTTCAGGGAATGAGGCGGTCTGGAGGTCCCAGAGGATGGGCGAAGGGTTAACTAATTGACTGAGTGCCCGAGGGAGAAAGAGGGGGCCTTCATACATCAGTGATGCCAGATTACAATGGGGCTAGCCAAGTAAGACCTGATTCCCAGGGAGCAGAGACAGGACCTAGCAAGCAAATGGGGGGAACGTGGGATGAGCCTGTAACTCCTAAAAATCAGATTGTTCTAAAACCCAAGAGTGACCGATCCTTCTCTACGAGCTCAAGCTCCTACTGAGGAGAGGGTAAAGGATAGCTGACAAAGCAGGCTTGGAGGGCAGCCGTGGAGAAAAAGAAAGTTTCTGCCCACTTCACCCCTGAAGAGCCCAGTGTTAAATGAAGTGGTTACACAGAGTAGGGCACGACTGGCCGCTGTATAGACCAAAGTTGAGAGCGGGTACAAATGGACAGAAAGAGCAGACACATATGCTCCTGGGGTAAATCACCAAGATTCACTTATCTAAAGGATTCAGAGAGCAGGTCACACAGTTAGGAAAAGCAGAAAAATTACAAATAACTTGTAAGACAGAATAAGGGGCAAGCTTCCAAACCCTCATATCCTGAGAGAGTGAGGTTCACATTGACCTGGAAACATTATACTAGGTCTCAGCTTCAGCATGAGACTGAAGCAGCCCTGTACGTGGCCTAACCTGGAGGTATGCACTTGGCTGGGCCTCCTCAGTCACAGGTTATAGAACACCAAATATGATCACTGGAATACAGTATGCAGTGCACTCAGGTAAGAACAAATATTTCATCCTTCACTCAGTCTCCCCAGATGAATACAGCCTGATCCAAATAAATGTCTGAACTCAGAATTAACTTGAGAATCAGGAGGTATACAGATATCTCTGGGGATTCCAAGATGTACTCTGCTTGACACACACTACACACAACTGTTATTTATAGAATTTATTAAGGCCAGCTGCTATGCTTCACGGATTTTGGTTCATTATTTCACTTAACCAAAACAAATAACTCCATGGGGGGGATAAAGGTAAGTATTGCTATTTACAGAAAAGAAAACCGGGAGTTGGAGAAGTTAAATAATTTTACTAAATTCACAGTTAAGAAGGGGCACATATGAGATCTGAATTCAAACAGCTTTGATTCCAGAAAGAATTCTGAGCATAGGCTTCAGCTTCTGCAGTAATCCACCTAAAAATAAAAGCTGAGAAATGCAGCCAAGTGAAACATTCTTGCTCTTTTAATGATTTATTTCTATTTAAGAAACACCCAGATTAGGAAGTGTGATTGCTTTCATAATATCCCATTAGACGGTAAGCAGTAAATATAATTATAAAAGCATTAACATTGAATTTTAAAATATGAAATGTTTTCTCACATGACAATCATAGCATCAGACATCTCTTGTGTATTTTATAGGGGAACTAAGTGGGTTTCTTTTTTTAAAAAGTGCAAAAATAAACACTAAGCATTAGGGTGAAATGAACGTGGAAGACTGATTCCTCATTATTTCAAAACGTCATGATTGTTTACTTACTGCTTTTTGTGTATTTGTTAATTTTTGATGCAAAAAACCCTCCATTTTTAAATGCAAGGTCAATTAAGAAAATTATATTTTATTAAAGTCATCAATAACTAGTATGTTATTTTAAGTGGTCTTTGTAGGCACATATAAGGCAAAATCTAGGTGTCTCCTAGAAGTTGGATAATAAAGGAAATTATAAATATACACATCAAGACAAAATTAAGCAAAGCACCGATGTTTTCAGACTCCCTCCAAAAGACAGCATGGCTTCCAGGCTACATCTTGATAGGAACTTAGCAGACCAGGTGGCATTTCTAAAGAAATGGGGTCTCAGCGCAGAGATGTTCAGAAACGAGACTGGGGATATGTAACATACCCCTATAATAATGAGACGTCAGGGCTGCCCCCAGAGGCTTTCCTGGCCCAGAAACAGTGCTCTCTTGTCTTGTAGTTGGTACATCACAACTACAGATGGGTTTACAGCTGCATCAGGATCTTGGCTGAATGACAACAGCCTGTCATATCATTTACGTCATTTCCCTTGCCCGAATTCATGTTAGCTAAGCAAGCTTCTCAATGCAAAGTGTCCACTTAGCTTTATAGGAAGAGACTACACTAACCCTCAATGTTGTCTGCTTTAACGTGTGTTTCTCATGGTCAATGATCAAGCTGGTATTTTGATATTCACCAGTCTGACTAACCCTAAGAGACAGAGCTCTTCTTGGCTGGCTGGCCTTCCCTCAGGTTAGCTTATAAGTCTCGGGGACTCCTCCCTTGGTGCTGTAACTGTATTAAGTGACCTGTTTGCATAAGTAATGTGGTAACGACAGCAGAAAATACTTAATCTGGTAATTTTTATTGATCCAACCTTTTTAGGGAAGGTTAGAATTTAGGGACACTGGTGCACATAGAGATCCTCTTAAATTGGACGCTATGCTTTTTTTTTTTGCGGTACACGGGCCTGCTGTTTCTATATTTTAGCAGTTACCCTAGAAATTAAAACATATGTAAATATAACTTTTTAAGGCTAAAATTAACAAACACTCCTACCGTCTTCCAAGAGAATACAAGTATTTTAGAGTATTTTATCTCATGCCTAACTCATATATTTGAATTCTTTTTTGTTTTTTTTTTTTTGCGGTACGCGGGCCTCTCACCGCTGCGGCCTCTCCCACCCGCGCCCCCTGCATCGGCAGGCGGACTCTCAACCACTGTGCCACCAAGGGAAGCCCTGGACCCTATGGCTTATGAACATTAGTAAGAATAAAAATGAGTCTCAGTGAACAAAACTCTTCTCCTTTATAGTGTCTATTCATTTCCCTTGAGTGAACCCACCCCTTGGTAGTGACAGAGGGACTGGGGCTCTTTGTTATCTTGTAGTTCTCACCAGGAGGAGAGCTAGCGACAGAGAAGCAGATGGTCTGGATCATTTGCATCCTGTGTGTGGTGTCCAACTGGGGCTTCTACTCAGGCTCTGCTACTGCTGCTAATAGGACACCTGTTCCCAGGGCTCCTTGTGTCCACTCCCATGCACAAGACCTTCAAGTTGTGATGTGCGAGATCCCCCATAAAAGTGCCACATCGCCACCCCATCATTCTCTAGCAATCCTGGCCAATTATCAAGCTCTCCAACAAAGATTGTTCTCAATTAACATTTTACTACTTGAAAGGATGGTCAAAGACAATCAGATATTAGAGGAGAGTTCTGACATGAAAGTCAGAAGCCAAAACAACAAACCTAGAAAGAAACCTTGAGGGAATGGAGATAATTTGAGAAGCAAAAACAAACAGTCAAACAAACAAATACCTTATATACCTAGAGAGATGAGATCCACAAAATCAGAACAAGGTGATAGGAAAAGAAAACAAACAGAAAATGTATATAAACAAAAAGAACTCTTGGGGCTTCCCTGGTGGCGCAGTGGTTAAGAATCCGCCTGCCCACGTAGGGGACACGGGTTCGAGCCCTGGTCCAGGAAGATCCCACATGCCGCAGAGCAACTAAGCCCGTGTGCCACAACTACTGAGGCCGCGAGCCACAACTACTGAAGCCAGTGCGCCTAGAGCCCACGCTCCGCAACAAGAGAAGCGAGCGCAATGAGAAGCCCGCGCACCGCAACGAAGAGTAGCCCCCATTCGCCGCAACTTGAGAAAGCCCATGTGCAGCAATGAAGACCCAACGCAGCCAATAATAAATTTAAAAAAAAAAAAAAGAACTCTTGCTAACATTCCAGTAGGAAAAGGCATACCTAGGGCCCAGATCTTGGATTCTAATATCATTCTTCAATAAAAGAACCAGAGCTCTTTGGAGAAATAGTTAATTCTAAGGGCTGGGGTGGGAAAGAGGCAAAATGAGGTGGGAGCTGCTTGTACCGCCAGAAAGTAAGGAAGTGCTAAACACAAACAAACAAAACACCCAGTATTGATGGGGGTATGTCAAAGGGACAGAGGAGCCAAGTGAAAGAGCTGTTAATGGCCAAAACCAGAACAATTTGAGCAAGAAAATAAATGAAGAACTATCAGAATATAGCCTGAAGTATAAAATGAATATTCATGAGCCCATACTGATATAAACAAATGATGGAGTAAATAAGTAAAAGGGAGAGAACAGAAATTTTCTTGTGCAGAAGAATTTCAAACAACTTATGTAGAAACTCAGCCCTCAAAGATGGGTTGTATAACTCATTCCTCCTTAAGTATGGACTTTGAATAGTGAGCTCCTTTGAGAGAGGAGAGGATAGAAATGGGGGAAAATAGTAAGCTTACAGTGGAGAAACTTGACAAACACTACCTCAGCCAGGCGATCAAGGTGTACAACAACAATGATAAATCATATTGACAATATGACTTGATATTGATATGATGTGATAAGAATGGCATTTTATCTGTCTGGTCTTCTCCCCCAAAGCCCTTAACCCTGGTCTAACTATGAGAAAAACTTTAGACAAATTCCAGTAGAGGGGTATTCAACAAAATACCTGACCAGTATTACAAAAAACTGTCAAAATTGAGTTTTCTATTCTGTAAACACAGTACATCTCTCCATTTATTTAGGTCTTCTATGTGTGTGTGTGTGTGTGTGTGTGTGTGTGTGTGTGTGTAATATCTATCTACTTATCTATGTATCTATCTCTTTAACTCTCTATCTCTCCATCCATCCATACATGCATCCATCCATGAAATTTTATAACATGCTCTACAGAGATCTTATACACATTTTGCTAAATTTATTTATTGATATTCTTTTTAAGCTGTGGCAAATACATCTTTTTAAAATTCCATTTTCTCCTTATACTAACTTGGAACTTATGTGCTGTTTCTATATTTTAGCAGTTACCCTAGAAATTAAAACATATGTAAATATAACTTTTTAAGGCTAAAATTAACAAACACTCCTACTGTCTTCCAAGAGAATACAAGTATTTTAAAGTATTTTATCTCATGCCTAACTCATATATATATTTGAATTCTTTTCTTTTTTTTGGGGGGGGTGGTGGTACGCTGGCCTCTCACTGTTGTGGCCTCTCCCATTGTGGAGCACAGGCTCTGGACGTGCAGGCTCAGCGGCCATGGCTCACAGGCCCAGCCGCTCCGTGGCATGTGGGAATCTTCCTGGACCAGGGCACAAACCCGTGTCCCCTGCATCGGCAGGCGGACTCTCAACCCCTGAGCCACCAGGGAAGCCCTGAATTCTTTTCTTTTTAAACTTCTTAAAACTTTATTAAAATTTTGTGCCGTCAATATTTGTTTACATTTACTAATTTCTTTACATTAAAAAAACGTCATTTCTTTTTTATCTTAGATCTTCCATCTGTGATCATTTTCCTTATCCTTAAGCATACTTTTGAATAATTTGCTTTAATATGGGTCATGGCAAACTCTCTCAGTCTGTATTTTTTGTTTGAAAATGTATGGTTTTTTTTCCATTTTCATTTTTTGGAAGATATTTTGGGAAGAGAATTCTAGATTGTCATTGTTTTCCTTCTGCATATTGAAGATACTATTCCAATGTCATATGGCTTCCTCAGTTGCTGAGAAGTCAGCTGTCAATTTAATTGTTGATCGACTGGAGGTAATTTGTTCCTCTTCTAGTCTGGATGATTTTAAGCTCTCCAGTTTTGGCTTTGGTGTTGCCATAGTGAATTCACCATAGTGATTCTAGTTCACTTTGGTGTGTCTAGATATGGATTTCTTTTTATTTATTCCTCTTGGAATTCGTTGAGCTTCCATATTCTGTGGATTGGTGTCTTCCATGCATTCTGAAAAATATCAGGTATTATATTATCTTTGCCCCAGTCTCTCTCCCCGCCTTCTCTTCTCGTGAAACTGTGGCAAGACTTATGTTACACCTTTTCATGCTATCCTCCATTTCTCTTAACTTTTGTTTCCTATTTACAATCTTTTTGTCTCTCTGTATTCCTTTCTGGGTAATTTTCAAAAGTAACTTCCAGTTTTCTAATTCTTTCTTCTACTGTGTCTAATTTGTTAAACCCATTCAGTGGGTTTTCCATTTCAATTTTTGCATTTCATTTATAAAAGTTTTATTTGGTTCTTCTTCATGTCTGCTCATTAAGACACTGTTTTTCCCATACACTGCAGATATTTTCATCATGTCTCATTTCTTTAAACATAATGAGCATTGAGCATAATTGTTTTATAAACTAAGCCTGATAGTTATAAAAGCTCTTATTGCCACTCATGCTGTTCTTGCAAATTATCTCTTGAGAATTGTTTCCTTGTGTGCTAGTTATCTTTTATTGTGACTAACAATTTTCCTTGGAAAGTTAATTGTAAGAATTATTTAAAACCTATTGCAGAGTGGCATTCCACCCAAAAAGGATTTGAGTTTGCTTTAATAACATTCCCAGGCACTCCTAATCCCAAACTTTTAAAACTATATTCACAACTTGAAGTTTTTCTGAAAGTCTTTAAGTGGTATGAATCTAGGTTGTAAATTCATCTAATAACATTTTTGTGGTTATAATATTTGCAAGACAGGAGATAATTGCCCCCTTCCTGTTTCTTAATGTCAAGGTGAATTTCCCACAGTATTCTGGGCATTGGATTTGTTGAGATTCCTTCTGGCCCAGGCTTTATGTAGGGAGAGTTCCCCATTGTACTTCCTCCATGGGGTGGGCTCTAGACTTTGACTTCTGGACTTTACATCCTGTGAGAGCATCAAAACAGATACTAAATTCACCTGGTTTGGAAATGGCCCTCTTGCAGGAATTTCCGTATCCTGCTTACCTTTCTGGGTACACACTTTCCCTTATATTTTGCACTTGTAAGTCCTCACTCTCTTCTCAGTTACTTTATAGGTGCTTTATAGGATTTGATTTTCTATTTTATTTTAATATATTTAATTAATTAATTTATTTATTTATTTATGGCTGTGTTGGGTCTTCGTTGCTGCACGTGGGCTTTCTCTAGTTGTGGCGAGCGGGGGCTGCTCTTCATTGTGGTGCGTGGGCTTCTCATTGCAGTGGCTTCTCTCATTGTGGAGCATGGGCTCTAGGTGCATGGGCTTCAGTAGTTGTGGCACGCGGGCTCAGCAGTTGTGGCTCATGGGCATAGTTGCTCCATGGCATGTGGGATCTTCCTGGACCAGGGCTCCAATCTTGTGTTCCCTGCATTGGCAGGTGGATTCTTAACCACTGCGCCACTAGGGAAGCCCTGATTTTCTTTTTAGATACTATTTTACTTTTTAAAAAAAGCAGTCATTTCCTAGCCTATCATATTACCATAACTGAAACTTTTATATGGATTTTGAAAAACAAATCGATATAGAATAGTATTAAGAATACAGAATCGAGTGTCAGACTGTCTGGCTTTATCTCATCAATCTAGGCTGTATCTGCTGTGTGATATTCGGCAAATTACTTAAGTTCATTGTGTTTCACTTTCCTCATCTTTAAAATGAGGAAGGTAATAGTATTTTCCCCATAGTACAGGTAAAGCACTTAGTACTCTTTCTGCCACCTGGCAATCACTTAAGCGTTAGTTATGATTATTATTACCCTTCTATGAGAATTGGTAAAAGAGACAAAGTGAGAAATGATAAGGGAAGAGGGAGATAGGGTTGTGAGGATAACGTGGCTGGGGATGTGGAATGGAGAAAATGACAAAAATCTGCGGGAAAATAATACAAAAAGAGGTTTCATCAAGGAAGTCTTGATGTATGTTACGCAATATAATTCACCCTTTTCTGTTTTTTCAGAAGATCTTCTGGAAAAGGCCTGCTTTAGTTTTCAATTTTTTTTTAGTCGGATTTGTGTCTTTTGGATGTGATACTGTACCGAGGCTGGTTTCTAGGTAGCGCAATCTTATCCTCATTACGTATTCCCCGTGAGTATCTCCATTGCTTTGAAAATCTGCCTGAAACATAGCCTGCGCTCAAAACAAAGCAACACCAAGATGACTTGAATAAAACAAATGAATGAAACACTGGCAAAATAAAACATAATTTTTAATTAGAAAAGAAAACCTAGAGGGTAGAGAGGCCTTTGTAGCACCAAACATAGTAAGAAAGATGATGTAAAAAAGGTGATGATTTTTTTTTTTTTTTCCGGTACGCGGGCCTCTCACTGCTGTGGCCTCTCCCGTTGCGGAGCACAGGCTCCGGACGCGCAGGCTCAGCGGCCATGGCTCACGGGCCCAGCCGCTCCGCGGCATGTGGGATCTTCCCGGACCGGGGCACGAACCCGCGTCCCCTGCATCGGCAGGCGGACTCCCAACCACTGCGCCACCAGGGAAGCCCAGCATCAACACTTTTGTTATGTAATGTTCCTCTACAGCATAACTTGTTTTTGTAGCGTGAGTACTTTCTAATAAACTAATCTTAACTTCTCCCTCCCGCCCCTTGTTTCACTGTTGTCATTAATTTCACTTATATGTAAGCATTTCACGGGGTACAGAATTCTAGGTTGGTGGACTTCTCTGGTAACACTTTATTTCACTCCCCTCTCTTCTTGCTTGCACGCTTTCTGAAGAGAAGTCAGATCTGATTCTTTTCCTTGCTCCTCTATAGATAAGGGTTTCTCCCGCCCCTGCCTTCTTCAGGATTTCTGTTTTTAATCTTTGATTTTCCATGGCTCGAGAATGATTGTAGTTTTTCTGGCATTTATCCTGCTTGGTGTTCTCTGAGGGTTTGGTGTATGACATTAATTTGGGTGAAATTTCCAATCATTATTGTTTCAAATATTTGTTTCTGTTCCTTTCTCTCTTTCCTCCCCTTTAGATATTCCCGTTACATGTATGTTACACCTTTTGTAGTTGTCCCACAGTCCTTGGGCATTCTGTTCTGTTTTTTTTCACTCTCTTTTCTTTCTCTTTTTCAGTTTTGGAGGCTTCTATAGAGGTATCCTCAAGCTCAGAGATTCTTTCCTGCATCACATGTGTTCTATTCATAAGCCTATCGAAGGCATTCTTCATTTCTGTTGTAGTGCTTTTTACCTGTAGCATTTCTTCTTGGTTCTTTCTTAGAATCTCCATCTCTCTGCATACATTGCCTGTGTGTTCTTGCATTCTGTCTACTTTACCCATCAGAGCTCTTAGCCTATTAATCCTAATTGTTTTAAATTCCCAGTCTGATAATTTTAACATCTGTGCCGTAGCTGAGTCTGGTTTTGAGGCTTGCTCTTTCTCTTCAAACTGTTTTTGCCTTTTAGTCTGTCTTGTCTCCTGGATAGTCGGACACGATGTACTGGGTGAAACAACCTGCCCGGCACCGGTTCCCAGGGAGGTTGCTGGTGGTGGGTTTCCGCTCCCATAAGCTGTTGTTCTCTGTACTTGCCTGTCTCTCTCTCTCTCTCTCTCTCTCTAATTTGGGGGTCAGTGGTTTGCCCTGTGACCTCAGTTTTCTCATAGATCTAAATAAAGTTGCTGATTTTTCAGTTTGTTCAGCTTTTACTTTTAGTCACATAATTTTTAAAAAATTAATTAATTTATTTATTTTTGGCTGCGTTGGGTCTTTGTTGCTGTGCACGGGCTTTCTCTAGTTGCGGCGAGCGGGGCCTGCTCTTCGTTGTGGTGCACGGGCTTCTCACTGTGGTGGCTTCTCTTGTTGCGGAGCACAGGCTCTAGGCACGTGGCTGCAGTAGTTGTGGCACGCAGGCTCAGTAGTTGTGGCTCGCGGGCTCAGTAGTTGTGGCGCACGGGCTTAGTTGCTCCACGGCATGTGGGATCTTCCCGCACCAGGGCTCGAACCCGTGTCCCCTGCATTGGCAGGTGGATTCTTAACCAGTGCGCCACCAGGGAAGTCCCTACTCACATAATTTTTAAGGTATGCTGATATCAACAGTGTATGGACATACCACACTTTACATAACAATCCCATAATATTGGAGATTGTGATGGATTCAAATAAGGCTACAATAAATACATCTGATTATTTCCTCAGAGTAGATTCTTGTGAGAAGAACTGCAGCTCAGACAAAAGACGAAGTACTGAAATTTAGTGTCACCCTGTCTCGCCGTCACCCACCGAATTCTCTTCGCACAGCAAGTCCACACGACCCTGTCCACGGGGGAGAATTGTTGGCCAGTTTCCCAGGAGAGGACCGCGCTCTCTCGGGGGTTGGAAGGCCTCCACCGACAGGAGGCGCTGTGGTCCTCCTGGAGGGCCCCAGGCGATACCGTAGCCGCTCTCTCAGCGCCGCTGCCGCTCTGCCCACCGCGCCGCGCCCTCTCGGCGGCCCCGGTTTGCGGAAGTGTTTCCAGGAGACGGCGAGCGAGCTGCGCGTGCGCGGTGGGCGCGGCCGGCTGGAGGTGGTGCCTGCTGGGTCAGGGGCGTCGCGGCCCGGGTTATTCACTCTATGGTGCGCAGGTGCTGCGGCCGCCGGCGGACGCGTCTTCGAGATGGAGCACATCCGTACGACCAAGGTGGGCGCGCGGAGGGCCGCTCGCCGCGGGGCGGTTTGATTGGCGTGGGCGGCGGGGCGCGCCTGGCCGGCGGTTGGGCCGGGGACGCGGGGCGGCCTGGGCGGGCGTGAGGCGGAGTTCTGGTCCGGAGTTGGGTGCGGAGGGTCTGGGGTCCGTTCCGTGGGGTCGGCGGCCGACCCCCAGCGCTGCGGCTTCCCAGGCGGAGTCTGCTCTTCCCGGGGCTGCTGCGGCCTGGTAGTCCGGAACACACCTGGGCGCCGGTGCACCACCCCTGCTCGGGTCCTGCGGTCCCGGGTCACGGATGCTCGGTGCAGGCGTCGGGGGAGCTGGGACTGGGGCTCGGCTCCACCTCACTTCCCCAGGGATTTGGGGTTTCCGGCTCCGCTTCACACTTGGGTGTCTTTAGTGGCAAGTCAGCTGGGCAGACGAGTTACGGAGGACGGCTGATGGAAATGCTCTCCAGCTGAGCTGATTAAATCCCGTGCTTCAGTTTTGTGTGTGAAAGGCATTTACTTTGAGAACAAACAAATATTCTTATGATTCTGGTACAACTGTGAACACGTTAGGAAGTGACCTCAAAATATTGCCAAGTTACTTTACCGACGACATTGAAGTTCAGCTTCCACTTGGGAGGGCAGGAAACAAGTCGAGATCAGAAGAACTGAATAGCATGCTTTTAAGCTCCGCGCGGAGCCTAACAGAATCGGGACGAGGACCCACTGTGAACCTTGACTCTCCGGGTTTTGCCGAAACCATCGGTCAGTTGCTGCCCATTCTCCAGTTATAGCTCATTTAGGGAAAGAGCAGACATCCGTCTTTTTCATTTGTTCCGGGGAAGACGTGAGATCTATGTCATTCAGATGTTTCACAAACTTTTAAAATGTGGACATGGATTTATATTAAAACTTTTTTTTAACGTGGCACGTACTATATCTAATAAAATTAAAGATGCTAAAAAGTAACCCCGTTTAAAAAGTTTCTCTTTGTGTCTTTAAGAGCAGACAGGTAAAGTAATTCTAGAATTCAAGTTGCTGCCGCTTAAAGTTTGAAGATAGAAGGGTGATTAAGTAGGTAACCAACCTAGTAGAAGGTGCAGCGGACTAGAGTAGGCATCAGATCAGGGTCTGGTCCTGGTTCCCAGTTTCCAGATGTCTTTGTACTGTCTGTGCACACAGATAGGAGCTGTATGCACGTGACTTCCTTCTGTGCCAGATTAAACCTCATCTTTGCACCTTTCGTCACGCTTGCTACAGTGCAGAGCATGTAATAGGAAAACAGTAAAAGTGAACTGAATTTAATCAGAGCAAACCCCATTCCTCGGGATTGGTAAGAGGGAACAGAATGTTAGAAAATCTTTAGGCTCCCTTGGCTTATTTTAAGTCTTTTCACCTGAAATGTATGATGAGTATATATCTTTGTTTTTATTTCTATAGTCATAGCAGCCCTCCCTTATTCCCTTACGATTCTTTCTGGTGACTTTCATTTGGCCTGATGTTCCTCTGTAACTACCAGTTGATGGACTTTTCTTTAGTTTTCTGATTTAGTCTTACCTTTTCACAGTGGGCCCATGCTGGTGGTTTAGTAAGGTCTTTTTATGATGTTTTTTAAGAACTAAAAGATTTCTGACTAATTTCGTATTAAGATTAATTTTCTCCTGTGCTCCTTTATTACTCTGGGTTATTTTTCTAGCATTAGACCACTCCTACTCTCTTAAGTGGCTGTATGTAGAGTGAAATTAAACAAATATTTACTAGGTGCCTGTTAGGTGTCAGGCACTTTACAGACACTGTACAGGCACACAGCAGTGAGCAGGACAGGCACGGCCCTCACAATGCATTCTGAGAATTGTTGTGTAGACTCTAATATTTTCCTAAATCATACCTTTTTCTTAAAAGATTGATTTGAACATAGCCAACTTTTTGTTTCTGTTATGCATAGCCTTCACCTGGACAGTTAATTTGCCGCAAAAGTAGTTGTATTTGAAAACTAAAAACGAATTTCTTTCCGTTTATTTAGCTGTTTTGAACCCTGTGTAGTTTGGTCACGATCGAGAATTGACTAAGTAGCGCTGTGTAACTACCGACTTGTTCTGTGCTGTTCGGACCACTGTATTTGAAAAGTAATAATTGCCATTTATTGAGCAGCTGTATGTCAGTATAGCCAACTCTACAGATGATTTCACAATATTTACAGTTCACAAATATGTTAATTTCTACAGAATTATCACTAATTTCTTAACGCTGCCGGTTGGGACATTATCTCCATTTACAGATGAGGAGATCGGCGTGAGCGCCCGCTTAGCTCCTGGTGGGTAGAGCCAAGATTTAAATCAAGGTTTGTCTAACTCCACAGTCTACATAATGACTTTTCCATGATCTCTCTGCTTTCAGTCTGTTTTGTTCAGATGTATTAATATTAATGCAGAAATCTTAATAATAATTCTAAGAGCTTTTCCTTCCCCAAACCTCTTCTTGACGTAAGTAAATCATATTTATATGCTATTGGGGTTTTTTGGTACTGTTTTTAGTCACTTTTAAAAGTTATTGCTTACTAACTAGAGATACATCAGGTAAAGTATTTTAGTTGACTACTACTTAAATGGCTTGATAGTTCTAAAGTTCAGGAACACACGTGTCATCGTGTTTTGGTCACATTTGGTTTACAGCTGTGCAGCGTCAGTAAAGATGTCACGTCTGCGTTTGCAGTTTTGCAGGTGCGTTTCCAGGCTACACGTACGAGCAGCGTAGCTGCTGCCTCTCACTTTGAGCTCTGACGTTGCCGGAGGAGAGAGTCTTGCCCAGAACCAGCGGGAGCTGTGTGTCTTCCTCCTTTCCCCGCCAGGCTCCGGGGCTTTGGCTGACATCACATGTTGATGCCCATGGTATTGTCCTGCTGTGAATGGAACTTTACAGAATGGAATGGAAGGATGTTTTCCTCAGCTATCCGTGCATGAAAGACGGCTTCCTAGAGCTGGCGAAAGCATGGACTGGCCCATGAAAATCTGACCCCACTGGGACTCAAACCGAGTTATTTCAAAAGTAATGCTCGGCTTGTTCCCGGCTCGCTCCCCCTTTTTGCCGTTAGAGTGTGAGAGCAGTCATGCGTGTGTGTGTACAAATGTGTGTCATGTGTCATGAGGAGGGAGGGTGTGCAAAACTAAGAATGGATCAAGAACAAGGAAACCGATGACATTTTGTCTTTGAGATGAGAGCCAGCACATTTTCAGGAGCACCTGAACGCTCTCCACGTGGAGTGCTACGTTGACTGCCGCTGATATTATCCCCTTTTACAGCTGGGAAAAGTGACTCTTGCAGAGATCAAATGAAATAGCCTGTCCCGGCTCAAACAGCTGGCTCCACCAAGGAAGAGGTGGAGCTGGGCGCTCGAATCCGGGTCTGTGCTGTTCTCTCAGCTGCCACACCCTCCTGCGTCACGTCAGATTAGAGTCCGGGAGGGAGGTCGCTGTGAGCAGGCAGGGAAGGGAGGGATGGACGAGCGCTGCGTCTAGCAGGCGGCTGATCACGGGAGTCTGGAGCCAGGGAGAAGATGTGCCCCGGAGATGTCGGCTCGGGAGTTGTGGGCGTTTAGGGGATCACTGAGGCTTTCCGCTGAGGGTGCGTCTGTGCCGGGAGAGCGTGCGGAGACTGGAGAAGAGCGTGAAGGCCGCTCAGGGGCCAGGGAAGGAGTGGTAGGGACAGAGGGGAGAGGAGAGCCCCAGGTAGGCGGGCACAGCCCAGCCGCTTCTCGTCTCCTCCTCTGCTTCCCCCTGCCCCGTCTCTGCTCCGTCCTTTTCCCAGGGCCAGGCACTGTTCTGGGTGCTGAGGACATGGCGCCGAACCAGCCGCAAAAATCCCTGCCCTTTGGAAACTCATTTTCTAGCTGGGGAAGACAAAACAATCAACAAAAGTAATGAGTCAGATACATACTCTGGTGGATGGTGGTAAATCCTGTGGAGGGGGCCGGGCCGGGCCTGGGAGAGGACAGCTGGGAAGGTGGTCGGGGACGCCCTTCCAGAGCCGGCGACCCCTGAGCGCAGCCCGTCTCGTGCTGCAAGAGAGCAGGGTAGGCCGGCGCTGGAAAGTGCCCCTGGGTTTCTGGGCTCTTCCGTTTGGTGATTTATGCAGCCAGACTCTGTCGTCGGTGCTGGCGAATACGTGGCCAAAAAAAAAGGTGGAGATCCTCTGCCCTTTTGATGCTTACCTTCCACTTCGCAAAGGCAACGTGATGCCCTTTCTTTTTTAAAACTTTTATTATTTTCATTTATTTATTTAAATTGGAGTGTGGTTGATTTACAGCGTTGTGTCGTTTCGGGTGTACAGCACGGTGATTCAGTTACACATACGTGTATGTGATATATATATTTGTATTCTTTTTCAGATCCTTTCCCCTTATAGATTATTACAAAATATTGAGTAGAGTTCCCTGTGCTGTACAGTCGGTCCTTGTTCGTTATCTATTTTACGTGTAGTAGTGTGTACATGGTAATCCCAAACTCCTGATTTACCCCTCCTGATGCTCTTTCTTTCTGATAGCTAATTCCTGGCGCCATGGCAGCGCTCTGAGCGTGGAATAATGATTCCGGGAGTCCCAGGTGGATGCCTGGCTCTCAGGAGGGACCCCGCGGAGCCAGAGAGGCCTTGACAGGGCGTTTCCTGCTTCACTGGCCTCGGCCTGTAGCTGTAGAGTGGGTACATACGGCTGGTGGTCACAGAGCTCTGGGGGAGGCCGTTGGCCCCTTCTGTCCCAGAGGCCCGCTTATCCCTCTTAGGGGCAGATGGGTGTCTGCATTTGCAGAATGTGATTCTGCGTACGTGTGATTGCCTGTGCTTTTCATTGCCAGCTCTGTAGTCAGCTGAAATGTGAACTCGCCGTAGAGGCCATCAGGCCGCCTTTTATCGCAGGCCCAGAGTTGGCCACGGTGCCCCTAAGTGGCCCATAGAGTGGCGTGTTGGCAGTTCCTCAGGGCTAGTGATGACAGAGCGAGGGTGGCGAGGGGAGGGGGGAGGGAGGGAGACACGTGCTGCCCAAATATCTGACGGAAAACGCTTCCGGGGAAACAATGGGGAGAATCTGCAGCGACATCTGTAAAGTACTTTCGGTTCCTTTTGGTGAAGGGGGGAAAATGAGAAGCAGCGGTTGGTGTTGAGAGACTGGCTGAGTCTGTGGTTGGCGATTTGTATGCTGATGATTTTAGCAAAGGAAAAGAGCCGAGTCTGCGTTTTTAAAATTTATCTTAGGGTTTTCAGCCAAGAACGGAATAATCTGTGTTTTCTCAGAACATCTTTTATATTCTCCAGAACTTTAAGTAGTAAATAAATGTTTTTGAATAATTTCAGATTTATTATCTGTCACATCCATATAGAGGTTGCCATATGGAAGGAGAAATGTAATGATTTTCTGTTATATGGCCTTGATTTGAGTATAATCCTCCATTTACTAAGGTCATGAATAATCCTCAAATTATTATAGTTGAGATAGACTCTCTTTCCCCTCACACTTACATTTCCTTTGATCCTCTGTCCTAGCGAATGGCCACCGGTGACAAGCTAACATCTTAAGAAGCCCCTGTTTCTCCTTCTTTACTTCTCACATCAGTTAGTTATTGTCCCCAGGTGGGCTTCCTCTTTATCCTCCAGGCCCGGGTCACGTCTCTCCCAGGCACCCCTAGGTTATTTCATCAGCCTCTCACCTGGCTACTGCGCTAGCAGACTCTTCCCAACGCAGCGTTCTCTCCATGTTGCCATTGGAAAGATCTTCTCAAAACCCCCATCTGAGCACAGACTGCCATGCTTACAATCCTCCGCTCGTGTCCTTTTGCCTACCGCAGTTTCTCTACCTTTACAGCTGTTTCTTTTTCATCAGGTCAAATATTATGTCTCCCCTTTTACCTTTTTCGTCCTCTATTGAGAATTCTGTGTTTTCTCTGGATTAGTCAAGAAAATTTTGTTGATCTTTGCTTTTGACACTTACATTAGGAAAGCATAGATTTTTTCCGCCGATAGAGCACATTAGAATAGTGTGTTTGCTTTTGAAGTCCATGTACCTCTTCCTTCCTTTCTCTGTTTGAACTTAACTGGGCAGTGGTTTAATACAGAGGACTGTCAGGGCTCGACTTAGCTTATCAGCTTACTGACAATAGTAATTTTTTAAACATCTATTTGAGTACTTTATTGCTAACTATCTGTCAAGCAGACTTGGGGTCAAGTACCTGACGTTTATTATGCAGCCTTTCTGCAGCCCTTGAGGGTGCGATTATTGTCCTTATTCTACAGACAAAGAAAATGAGACCCAGACAGATTGGCCTCCAGTTGATAGCCAGTATATTTTTGGGCGAATTAGCAAACTCTCTTTCTGTGTATTTATGTGCATCTTCTCCCCAGCTTCTTCAAAGATGTGTGTGGGGTGTGTGCATATGCACACGGAACGCAGTGGTATATTTTAACAAACGGGAGGATGAGGCGAGCCGGAGCCTTAAATGTCTGGGGAGAGAGTGCAAAGATAGAGAAGGAACAGAACCTAATGTGAGCCTAATGTGAGTTAAGAGCGAGAGGGTTTCATTCGGAGTTAACGTTAGAAGGAATATCAGGTGCGCAAGCACAATCTGGTGAGTTTCTTAAAATACAGGTTCTTGGTCTCCGTGTCCTGAGACGATTCTGTGGAGTGAGGTTGGGGGGGGGGGTTGTCGTTTTGTAAAGTCTCGGAGATGGTTCAGATGAACAGCTGGGCTTTGAAACTTGTATGTTTAACCCACATTAAAGCTCTAACCAAGGGAATTTCAGAAAATTTTGGATGTAGAAATTAGGAGGAATCAAGAAATAGGCTTAAAGCATTAGGAAGCGTATTATCAACCTGAATTTCCAATCTCGATAGACACCCAGCCAGAAAGAAGCATGTAGTATTGTACAGCCCTAGAGGAAGAAATGAGGAGCGGGGTAGAGGGCTGAGAGTCCACACTTTTATTTAAAAAAAAAGGAACTGAACTGTAACTGTACACTCTGTTAGTCATTTGTATACTTGCTTTAGATTTGTTCATTCATAAGTTACTGAATGGGTGTCTACCGTTCCCCTACTTTGTAGGGAAAAGGTGGCAGAGAGAAGTAAGGAACAGTATAATGTTATAAAGAACTCTATTTAATAAATGCCTTGATGACGTCAGCAAGAGAGACCACTGGTAAATTTCGGGCACCTTCTGTTTCTCCCCGTGGGGAATTTCTCGGTGGCAGTTCACCCTAGTTCAACAAACATTTACTGTGTCCGGTGCTATGCTAGCCATTAGGTATTCAGACACAAGTAAGAGACGGGCCTTGCCCTGGGACATGTTACAGCCTTGGTGGGAGAGATGCACCCCCGAACAGATACTTTCATTATAATGTGCGAACACTTGAATAATGGTGGATGGGGCAGAATTTAAAAATATTTAGGCCATGGGACGTCCCTGGTGGCCCAGTGGTTAAGACGCCTCGCTTCCACTCGGGATGCAGGCTCGGTCCCTGGTTGGAGAACTAAGAACTAAGATTCCTCGCGCCGCACGGCGCAGCCAAAAAAAAAAAAAAATATATATATATATATATATATATACATATACATATACATATGTATATTCAGGCCATAAAATTGGTAGACGTTGTGATTCACTGAATGTTAGGGGTCAAGAAGTCATAGGATGGATCCGAGGTTTCTAGCGTGGGTGACTGGATGAGGATGGAGTAACATTAACTCAGTTCAGAAATACAGCATTAGGAACATATTTGTTAGAGGTCAGGGGAAATCCGTTTCGTTCTCAGTATGCTTAACATGCCCCTTAAGATGTCCAAGTAGAGCAGAATAGAGTGGTGGGCATCAGACCTATGACGTGGGGTTAGGACTGGGCTGTTCCACTTACCAGCTGATGCTAGCACGTTTCCCTAACCTACCTCTCAGTTTCCGTGGGGATAGTAATAGTACTTACCACACGGGAGTTGTGAACATTAAAAAAAGTCACGTATGTTCATTTAAACACTTACTGTAGTGCTGAGCGTATGACAAGACCTCAGTACTACGTCAGGAATTCTTGTTGTTATGTGTGCAGCAGACAGTGTGAGCTCAGGAGAGATCAGAGCTGGACATTTGGTTCTGGGAGTTGTTAACATGCAGACTACCACAGTGACAGTGGTTGAGATTTGCCTGTAGAGAACGGAGCCCTGAAGAGAAATAGTGGCAAGTAGGGGGTGGGCGAGAGAGGGTCAAGATCCAAATGAAGAGGGTGTGATCGTTTTGCATGTAGAGAATCGTGTGTACACGGTTTTGGGCCTTGTAGAGAAATGATCATTTAAGGCTTGTGATTGGAGGACAACAAGAAATATTTATGACCTTTTTAAAATCCACAGATTTAAACCCCTCATGTGGACTTTTTTGTAAAAAACAAACTTACCGTTTAATTCAATGGTAATAAAATCAGCCCGCCAACCCCGCCGGCCCGCCTTTGTCAACTACCTGTCAGTACACTTTTTTCTCTTCTCCGGGGGTATCTGAAGTGCTGCAGAGTGATGTTGGCACAGATTGTTTGCTTGAGTAGAGTTGATACCTTATGGTAACCTTTATTTCCATATATATTCATCAGTTCTTTTTTCTCTAGAGCCGTTAACACTTTGTTTTAATTGCTGCAGGAAATAAGACAGGTGAGGTATATATTTCTGGTATCGCTGTTGGTTGGCCGGACTTTCCTTGCAGCCGAACCTCATACAGTTAACGAGTCAACAGTAGTTGATCCCATTGTTTTAACAGTGTTTAAATTTAAGTTTTGATGAGAAGTATGTGGTATAATAAAGTCAGATTTTTTTTTTTTTGCGGTACGCGGGCCTCTCACTGCTGTGGCCTCTCCCGTTGCGGAGCAGAGGCTCCGGACACGCAGGCTCGGCGGCCACGGCTCACGGGCCCAGCCGCTCCGCGGCACGTGGGATCTTCCCGGACCGGGGCACGAACCCGTGTCCCCTGCATCGGCAGGCAGACGCTCAACCACTGCGCCACCAGGGAAGCCCGTTAGGTTTTTATTTAAGGAAGAAATGGTCCTGAGCAATGAAATAGATGTTGATTTCCAGTCTTCATTCAGGTTTGTAAGAAGGATGTTTTCCTGTTGTCTTAAAGGACAGTGTGTGATGATCTGACAGTTTTTGTCTCTCAAATCAGCTATCGGACTGGAGTTAGAATACATTAAGTTAGATCATGTCTCTAAGTTTCCAGAGGAAGGTGTTAAAACTCAATTCACTGCCCTACCCATGCAGATAAAGTTTTGTATCAAAACCAGATATTTCAGTTTTACATTTAAATTTTAACTTATTTGAATGGGTACTGCTACAAGTAAAAAAAAAAAAAAAACTATTGCATTGAATTTCTTGGAGGAGCTGGTCAGCCTTTTATTTTTTTATTTCTTTCTACAAGTAAAAAAAAAAAAAAAACTATTGCATTGAATTTCTTGGAGGAGCTGATCAGCCTTTTATTTTTTTATTTCTTTTAAATTTATTTATTTTTGGCTGCATTGGGTCTCCATTGCTGCGCGTGGGCTCTCTCTAGTTGCGGCGAGCGGGGGCTACTCTTCGTTGCGGTGCGTGGGCTTCTCATTGTGATGGCTTCTCGTTGCAGAGCAGGGGCTCTAGGTGCGAGGGCTGCAGTAGCTGTGGCTCACAGGCTCAGTAGTTGTGGCTCGCGGGCTCTAGAGTGCAGGCTCGGTAGTTGTGGTGCACGGGCTCAGTTGCTACGTGGCATGTGGGATCTTCCTGGACCAGGGATCGAACCCGTGTCCCCTGCCTTGGCAAGTGGATTCTTAACCACTGTGCCACCAGGGAAGTCCCTGATTAGCCTTTTAAATGGTAGTTACTGATTATTTTGGAAATCATAATTTCATAATGGGGGCATTTTTTTCTTCAGTTTTAGTAAGAGAAAAGAAAATATATACGAGGTAAAAGCATAGAGTTAATGAGATAATGGTTAGCTATGTGGTTTTGAAAATACACAATTTAAAGAACTGTCCACAATCTGCTGCTATAGCTGTGGATTAATGTTTTTAAGTTGGTAATGGTTATTTTACTCCCTCCCCCATAAGAATGAATAGTAATAAATACTGTCTTTTCAAAATAGTGGTCTCCTGGACATTCTTGGCCAACTCTAACCCCGCTCTCCAGTGGCACCCGTGTGTGTGTGTGTGTCCGTGTGTGTCTGTGTGTGTACTGTCAGTAAAGATGTACTGTGTACCTCACTGCCTCAGCTGTAGAGGGCGAGGGAGCAGCATGCAACATCATCTATGCAAGGGAGTCCAGAGCCAGGAAGAAATGCAAACCTGACATTAGTAATTAATTAATTTCCTGAGAAGGCTTCCTGTTGAGAGACAGGACATCAGTGGGCCCTGAAGAATGCCTCTCACTTAGCTGAGCAGGAGAGAGTGTTGGCAGGGAGAACGGGGTGAGTAAAAGCACAGAGCTGGACACAGAACAGTATCCTGGGCGCAGAGGTGAGCAGAATAAGTTGTAGGTTGCAACCTATTAACTGTTTCCAGATTGATTTTTTTCCTGGTAGTTTAGTTTCCTAACTCTAGATAATAACCTTATTTATTTCTTGACCTGCCAGCTTTAAATAAAAGGTATTGACTCTTGGATACAAAAAACGTTTATGCTTATTTATACCATATCCTTGCTGTTCCCTTCCATATTTTTTTAAAATAAATTCATTTACTTATTTATTTTATTTTTGGCCGCGTTGGGTCTTCGTTGCTGCGCGCAGGCTTTCTCTAGTTGCGGCGAGCGGGGGCTGCTCTTCGTTGCGGTGCGCGGGCTTCTCGTTGCCATGGCTTCTCTTGCTGCAGAGCACAGGCTCTAGGCGCGCGGGCTCAGAAGTTGTGTCACGTGGGCTCAGAAGTTGTGGCTCGCGGGCTCTAGAGCGCAGGCTCAGCAGTTGTAGTGCACAAGCTTAGTTGCTCCACGGCATGTGGGATATTCCCAGATCAGGGCTCGAACCCGTGTCCCCTGCATTGGCCAGTGGGTTCTTAACCACTGCGCCAGCAGGGAAGCCCATTCCCTTCCATATTTATGTTACCTTTTTTACAGAGTTCTTCTCTATTGGTTATATTTGTCACTGTAAATATTAATAATACTTATGTTGGTGGTGGTTTATATGTTCCCCAGGATACGTGCAATTTAAATTTCAATCTTAAATAAACTGATGTTTTTGAACAGAAGGAGAAAACATTTTGAAAATGTACATTTAAGTGCTGGGATAACAGAAAAAGAATTTATACGACTTTTGAAATGAGAAATAACACCTTTCTCTTTTTCAGGTTGAGCAAGTGAAATTACTTGACCGATTCAGTACGAGCAACAAGTCGTTAACAGGAACCCTGTATCTCACGGCCACACATCTGCTGTTTATAGACTCTCATCAGAAAGAAACCTGGGTAAGGAGGACTTCTGCTGTGCTGTTTACTGTAATTATATTATCGGACATGGTCTAGCTCATGTTTTATTTTGAATATGCACAAAAAATTGTTATCGTTGGCTATCTGTCTCAACCAAAAAATTTTCAAAGTCATGTGTTCACACCTACCCTCCTATTTTAATCAGACAATGATGTCATGTGGAGTAGCATTCTTTCTCGGTGGTGAATTTTAAGCAAAGGCCAGAAATAACACTAGAAGTTCCTGGGTGAAGAGGTAGGAGCACCGCAGTGCTGTGTAAAGGAGCCTGGTGCATTGGAAGAGCCAAAAGAAGGCTGTTGTCACCAGAACTTAGGGATGTGGCAAGGACCTGAAATGAGGCTAGGGAGGCGGGAAATAACATGACTAGGTGGCTTTTTTATTGTTTATTTATTTACTTTTATTTTTTATTTTATTTTTTTAAACATCTTTATTGGAGTATAATCACTTTACAAGGGTGTGTTAGTTTCTGCTGTATAACAAAGTGAATCAGCTATATGTATACATATATCCCCATATCTCCCCCCTCTTGCGTCTCCCTCCCTATCCCACCCCTAGGTGGCTTTTTTTAAAATTGCTTTTTATTTTATTTTATTTATATAAATAAAATAAAAAGCAATTAAAAAAAAGCCATCTAGTCATGTTATTTCCCACTTCCCTAGCCTCAGGTATAGTTGATTTACAATGTTGTGTTAATTTCTGCTGTATAGCAAAGTGACTCAGTTTCACACATATATATTCTTTTTCATATTCTTTTCCATTATGGTCTATCACAAGATATTGAATATAGTTCCCTGTGCTATGCACGAGGACCTTGTTGTTTATCCATCCTGTATATAATAGCTTGCATCTGCTAATCTTAAACTCCCAGTCCTTCCCTCCCCTCCCCTCCTCCCCCTTGGCAACCACAGGTCTGTTCTCTAGTCCTGTGAGTCTGTTTCTGTTTTGTAGATATGTTGATTTGTATCATATTTTAGATTCTACATATAAGTGATATGTGATATATTTGTCTTTCTCTTTGTGACTTACGTTGCTTGGTATGATAATCTCTAGGCCCGTCCATGTTGCTGCATATGACATTACTTTTTTTTTATGTCTGAGTAATATTCCATTGTATATATGTACCACATCTTCTTTGTCCATTCATCTGTCAGTGGGCATTTAGGTTGCTTCCATAACCTGGCTGTTGTAAATGGTGCTGCGGTGAACACGGGGGTGCATGTTACCTTTTTGAATTAGAGGTTTCATCTTTTCTGGGTATATGCCTAGGAGTGGGATTGCTGGATCATATGATAACTATTTAATTGTTTTTTAATGGTCACTCCTCTGCCTTGTAGAAAATGGCTTAGAGAGTGTCAAGAGTAGGTGTGGAGAGAGCATTCAGGAGGCTCTTTACAGTAATTCAGGTGGGAGACAGTGGGGACATTGCAACTAGGGCCGTGACAGTGGAGATGGAGAGAAGGAGACAGGGTGCAGAGGTATTCAGGAGATGCCGTTCTCGGGGTCTGGTGGTGTGTGGAACACGTGCAGCGATGGGGAAGTATCAGGGTGTGTTTCCGGCTTGGGCATTTCGTCATTTAAAAGTGTAAGTTTGAGTGTGTGGTGTATAACCTTTGAGACTTTATTTGAAGAGGGCGTTTCTAACATTTATGCACTCTGGGACGCGAGTAAGGTACTTAGTGCTTGTTTTTAATGATGGTCAAACGTTTTCTCATGCTGTAGATACTGCACCACCATATTGCCTCGGTGGAGAAACTAGCTCTCACGACTTCTGGATGCCCTCTTGTGATCCAGTGCAAGAACTTCCGGATTGTGCATTTCATCGTTCCCAGAGAAAGAGACTGCCACGATATTTACAACTCTTTGCTACAGCTGTCAAAACAAGGTGCTGTTCTTCAGGACCAAAGCTTACTTGCTCAAATGAGATGGATTATCTAAGATACTTTTAAAATATCTCGTTATTGTTATTTTGTACTTTAAGTACTCTTAAGTCAAGGTCTTGTGCACTCTGTTCCAAAAAGTTTGGCCTAGAAATAACGAGAAACTTCTGATCTGAATTGTAAGAAGAAGGGTTAATAATAAGGAAAGCAAGGATAATAAGAAGGAAAGAGCAAAGCGTTTATAGTAGTACAGACTTGAAAAACCATAGATTTATGTGGATGTCTTTAAAGTTGATAACCAGTAGCACAGCTTTTTTTTTTTTTTTTAAGTGGTATCCCACAGCTGAGAGCAATGACTTGGAAATTGATTCCTGAACGAGAAGTGAAGGACGGTGAGGCTCCTCCGGTAGCAGTGGGACTAGTCGTTTAATCCGAGGGAGTGGAGCCTGAGGGAAGAGAGGGTGACCCCTGCTTTAGCAGAGGTGGCAGTGAGGGCGACACGGCCCTAGAGAGGAATCGCATCACTGCTTACGCCCCTGGGATTTTACGCCCCTACGCCGACGAGCTGGACTCCACAGCTCTCTCTGGAGGCAAAGCACGCCGGTTCCTGAGTGTTCCTTTGTGTTGGACACCTGGCTCGCAGTGGTCTGGGAGCAGGTCCACACTCAACTCTGCTCTCCTAACCCTGGAAGCCTGTGCTGTTGGTCCTACTGTCCCCAGGGCAGCTCTTACAGCGGGGGTGGTTCTGTGGCTTTGGAGCTTGGCCTTGTTCAGGAGCGGGTGCTCTCTGGAGCTCTGAGCAGCCTTTGACGATTTTGCTCCACCCTGTCCTGTCGGGGTGTATATGCAATCTCAGGTTCTGTATGCCACCTCTAGCTTTCCATTAAAGCCGTGGGCTTCCATTTTACGTCTCATTTGGGAGAAGTGGTGGGTGGGAAGGGTCTACTTGTATCTTTAAAATTTTACTTTTAAGAAAAGGAAATCTTGCAGTAGAGTATTTAATGTATGAGTCTGTACTGTTTACTAGCTTTTGCTGATGGTGTAAATTGAATGTCAGATCAGTATGTGTGCCTTTAGGTATAATCATCTGCATCAAAGAACTGAGAAAATATTAAGTTCAAGTATGTTCAGGTATTAGCTATCTATTTGAAGATTTTTTTTCAAATGGAGGGATAAAACTGAAAAATTTCTTCCATTTGTGGTGTATTAAGTCCTATAAATTGCATTTTGACATTCATGTGTTTTGTATACCATAGCAAAATATGAAGATCTCTATGCATTCTCTTATAATCCCAAACAAAATGATTCAGAAAGGCTGCGAGGTTGGCAGCTCGTCGACCTCGCTGAGGAGTATAAGAGGATGGGCTTGCCGAATTCCAACTGGCAGCTGTCTGACGCCAACCGTGACTACAAGGTAAGGGGCTCAGCAAACGTTGTCACCTGTTGGAGGGGCTCAGAAAACATACTGGAGGTGAGGGTCAGAGACCGTCATAGCAGTGACTTGTCTATGTACTGCATTTAATAAGTTTTAGTGGTTTTTAAAGGTGATTTTTAACCTCTTGGTTTTTTTTGTTTGTTTGTTTGTTTGTTTTTGCGGTACGCGGGCCTCTCACTGTTGTGGCCTCTCCCGTTGAGGAGCACAGGCTCCGGACGCGCAGGCTCAGCGGCCACGGCCCACGGGCCCAGCCGCTCCGCGGCACGTGGGATCCTCCCGGACCGGGGCACGAACCCGCGTCCCCTGCATCGGCAGGCGGGCTCTCAACAACTGCGCCACCAGGGAAGCCCAACCTCTTGGTTTTTGAACTATGAGTAGAATGGTTATATTTTATTTGATTTTTTACAGATTTGTGAAACTTATCCCAGAGAACTTTATGTTCCCCGAATAGCAAGCAAACCAACCATTGTTGGTAGTTCCAAGTTCCGGAGCAAGGGAAGGTTCCCAGTTCTTTCCTACTATCATCAAAGTAAGGAGGTAGGAAGCTGTCTTTTTTTTTTTTTTTTTTTTAATTAATTAATTAATTTTTGCTGTGTTGGCTCTTCGTTTCTGTGCGAGGGCAGTCGCTCGTTGTGGCAAGCAGGGGCCACTCTTCATCGCGGTGCGTGGGCCTCTCACTGTCACGGCCTCTCCCGTTGCGGAACACAGGCTCCAGACGTGCAGCCTCAGCGGCCGTGGCCCACGGGCCTAGTTGCTCCGTGGCATGTGGGATCTTCCCGGACCGGGGCTCGAACCCGTGTCCCCTGCATCGGCAGGCGGGCTCTCAACAACTGCGCCACCAGGGAAGCCCAACCTCTTGGTTTTTGAACTATGAGTAGAATGGTTATATTTTATTTGATTTTTTACAGATTTGTGAAACTTATCCCAGAGAACTTTATGTTCCCCGAATAGCAAGCAAACCAACCATTGTTGGTAGTTCCAAGTTCCGGAGCAAGGGAAGGTTCCCAGTTCTTTCCTACTATCATCAAAGTAAGGAGGTAGGAAGCTGTCTTTTTTTTTTTTTTTTTTTTAATTAATTAATTAATTTTTGCTGTGTTGGCTCTTCGTTTCTGTGCGAGGGCTTTCTCTCGTTGTGGCAAGCAGGGGCCGCTCTTCATCGCGGTGCGTGGGCCTCTCACTGTCACGGCCTCTCCCGTTGCGGAACACAGGCTCCAGACGTGCAGCCTCAGCGGCCGTGGCCCACGGGCCTAGTTGCTCCGTGGCATGTGGGATCTTCCCGGACCGGGGCTCGAACCCGTGTCCCCTGCATCGGCAGGCGGACTCTCAACCACTGTGCCACCAGGGAAGCCCAGAAAGCTATCTTTTGATTTTACAAATGGAGTGTAACCCCTCTTCAGATTGTGTCCAAAAGAACACTTATTTTTACATTTAGCAGTCATTGTTACAGTGTTGCCGATAGAGAAATGCTGGCTTTTCCCTTGATTACATTTTTGAAATTTTAAAACAAAATTATCTGAAACACAGAAACTTTCATACTTGTCATCTGCCTTCCCCTCCCTCTCATCCTTTCCTCCCTTCCTTCTTGTAGTGACTTGAAAATAGCAGGGTTTGTGAACAGATGGATCTTCTTCCTTTCCCGTGGTTCTCTTTTGATCCTGCTTGTTTTGGGGGAAACCAGGTAGTTTTGAAAAGCCAACTATTGAGAAAAGGGAGAGAGCCAAGGGTGTTTCAGGCTCCCATTTTAATAGTCAGCTCTTCAGATCAGAAGGATTTTTGCTGTTTGAAGAGGTGGAGGAGTCTTTTCACTGAGATTCTGTAATTGGGCTTGCCCGTCCCGGTACAGTTTACCTTTGTGGTCTCCACGGAAGGCCAGGAGGTACTGCATATTTAATGCCTTATACGCATGGGGTCCTCATATAACTTTATAAGGTAGTCTCCGGGTATTCCCTGTGCCTTTCAAATGGGGAAGCTGTGGTTCAGAGAGGGCGAATCATTTTCTTGTCCTCACAGCTGGTAACTTGAGGGATGGATGCCAGTTCTGACTCCCAGTCTTTTGTGACCTGATTTTTTTCCTTGCGAAGGTTTTAGAATTTTCTTTTCCCCCAGTGTCCTGAAATTTCACAGTGATTTCAGGCCTTGGCCTGTTGTTTTAAATTGTACGTGGAAACTCAGGACTCAGTTTTGGGAAATTGCCCCTCTGTTTCTTTGGTAGCTTCCTCTCTTGTGTTAATTTTCTTTGTACTTTCGTGTGTGTATGTTGACAAGTGGGCTTCCTAGCGTAAACTTTCTATGCTAGGAAGTTAATACCCTCTAATTTCTCTCCTCTTTATCTCATTCTAGAAGATTCCCTCAACCTTATCTCCAATCCATCTCCCAGCTCCTTTATTTTTGCTATAGCGTTTTTTGTTTTTGTTTTGCTTTCTGTTTTTGTTTTGTTTTTGTTTTTGTTTTTTTGGCTGTGCTGTGAGGCATGCGGGATCTTAGTTCCCTGACTTTTAAATAGATGGCACACTTGATTTTAACTGTGGGTTTTTTTCCTTTCAGCATGTCTTTGAGGCGTGTGTTAGGCATCTCTGGATAATCTGTTTCCTCTCTTTTTAAAACTAGGCTGCCATTTGTCGCTGTAGTCAACCCCTGTCAGGATTCAGCGCCCGGTGCCTGGAGGATGAACACTTGCTTCAGGCCATCAGCAAAGCCAACCCAGCCAACCGCTACATGTATGTCATGGACACCAGGCCCAGAGTATGTGTCTTAAGTCTAGTATGGTCTGGCAGTTCACTTGTCTCTGCTAATTCAGTTGGTGGAAACTGATCACTTCGTCCATATTTAACATAGCTGAATCCTAGTTGTAAATTAACCGAGGCTAATGATACTAACGAAATCAGTCTTTTAAAGGATACCCACTTAGGAGATCAATTTCCCAATAACCTAGGCGGTGATTTCTTATGTCTTCTGATATATATACAAATTTAGGAAACCTGAATTTTATATTGGGAGCTCTAGATGGTATGTAAGCCTTATGTTATTGTGAAGCAATACTGAATAGTATGTGTTGTGAAAATTAGAAATTCTTATTACTTTTTTTGGTGGAATTTTTAATTGGCAAAACACTTAAAATAATGGACTGTAATTTGGAATATTCAAGAAAATAAGGAAAATAGTGAGCTAACTTAGGAAATATTGAACTAGGGAATTATAAATAGTGAACAGTAAATAGTTCTGTTAGGTATCTATAATGTCAGGATAAATTTTTATCATTGGAACAAATGTTAGAATCCCTTTTTCCTTTTGTAAACACAGTTAAACAACCAATTCATGTAAGATACTGAAACTAAAGTAATTAAAATCCTCAATGGTAATAGCTAACATTACTTTTAATTTTTATTATAGCATCGCATGCAGAGCTGGTGGGCTAGACAAAAGGACATTGGCAGAATTATAGTGAGAATTTCTTCAAAAATCTGGAATAATGAGAAAATAAGAGAAAGCGATGGGAAAAAGCGATTGAGCGATATAGAACACAATTTTAGGCAGCTTTGTTGAAGGGAATGGTAGTTGTTTTAGAAGTAATTCTCATCATTATGCAATTTCACGAAAGATAATGGAGAAAACAAGATAAGATTAATTTGCATAAATTAAGAAGTATTAAAAATTAGAAATTGATAATTTGATATTCTTTTGTTTTAAAGAAAGACTTTCTTAGAATTCAAGGGTGTTGGTGATACCTCTTGTAAGAAAAATTTTAGTTTACTTCCTTGTATAATCTGGGTGGGTTAATTGCTTAGAACTATTTTTAGGTAATACTAGATTTAAAAAGATGATTGTAATGTAAGACTTTCTGAACATGAGGTCTGAGGGTGATTTGTTTCTCAGGCCCTCATATCTCTTACTTATATAATTGACTCCTACACAGAAAATAGATCTTTCTTTGATTGGTTCGTTTTACTAGTTAAACTTAAACTCAAGTGGTAATAATGTGGAAGCATTTAAACACCTAACTCTTGCCTTAGCCATCACAGGTGCTGAATGACCAGTGGGTCAGTAGACACAATTTAACTATACTTCTTGCCAACCTGGGCCCCAATCCACTGCATGAAAAGCAACTTCTTCTTCCAGCTTAGGTTCTGTTTCATCCAAGTTCATAAGACTATTTAGCAAATTATCATGACGTACCATATGAAATCCTAGTCTGAAAGAATTAAACATGCCAAATCTTAACCTCTCATAGCATTTGATCTAATAACCAAAGACCGTGGGCCTATAGGCAGTCTTCTTTCCCTAGAAACTGGGCTATTTTGGGCCCAATTCTTGGAGATGTATCAGGCTAGCTCATCATATGCTGTGTCGTATATAGTGTGGGCTTCCAGTAACCTTGAATATGGAGGACCTGGAACAATGTGATGCATGTTTCAGATGTGATTTTTCAGGGTCCTTGTGGCTTTCTGAATGATCAAGTGCTCCAGGCTTGTTCTGAAGTGAATCTTCTAAGTTCATTCTGTAAAAACTCCCCAGCTCTGCTCAACACTGAATCATATAGGGTTTGGACAGGAGACATTTCTTTCTTTTTTTAAATTTTAAAATATTACAAACATATGGAAAACTGACTAAATACATACGTGAATTAGTTTCATGAGTTATATGTGGGGAACTTCTTATCTGATTCTTATATAGCAATCATTTTGTTACTTTATAGGATCCTTCTGTACTATGAGTAACATATATGACACTTTTCACTTATTAAAAAATGGAAGTATATTCAGTTTTGATGAGTTCCTTTAAACTCTGCTAGCTAAATTGTGGTTTATTTAGTGTTTTCATGATATTTTGGTAAACTAAAAGATAAAAGCAATTTGTCTCTAAATTTCTAAAATTTAAAATTTTAGCTGAATGCAATGGCCAACAGAGCAGCTGGAAAAGGTTATGAAAATGAAGACAACTATTCTAATATTAGATTTCAGTTTGTTGGAATTGAAAATATTCATGTCATGCGGTCCAGCCTTCAGAAATTATTGGAAGGTACGATTATTGCTTACCTTCTAGGCAGCTTTGTCCCATAGAAATGTAATGCTAGTCACATTATAAAATTTAAAATTATATAATTAAAAATTTTCTAGTAGTCACGTTCAGAAGAGTAAAAAACAGTTGAAATTAATTTTAATGATATACTTAATATATTAAAAACATGCTAACATGTAATCAGTATAAAAAATTAGTAATGATATATTTTGCTTCTTTTCCTTTAAGTCCTAGAAATTGGCTAGTGTGTCTCTTATACTTACATCTTACCGTGGACTACCCACATTTCAAGTGTTTAATAGCTGTATTTCAGTAGCGGCTACTATATTTATTAGACAGTATAATTCTAATGGTTTTACAAAAGATTGCTATTGTTAGATAGTCTTGATTAGTCAGTACAGTGGAGATTAATTTATGATAGTGTTCCATTTAAATATTAAGCTATCTTTCCAGTCTTGGTGTGGAATTTAAAAAACTGAAATCTTAGACTATTTTAATTACACATTTGTGTTGAAAATTTTTTTAAAAAGGGTATTGGAGCAATTTTTTTTTTTTTTAAGCACGAGGAATGACAGAAAAATGTACCTAAAACTCCATTATTGAGCTTTTAATAGCATGTGTTCATGTATAAGGAGTCTTGCCTGTTTATTTTGTCCTCTTCTCTTCTTCCCCACCTCCCTCCCCTAGGGGTCTCTTGAATAGAAGTGGGCACTCAAGCTCCTTTCTAACTGAAATGTCTTTCCCCTTGCAGTCAACGGTACCAAAGGGCTTTCCGTCAGTGATTTCTACTCGGGTCTGGAGAACACAGGATGGCTGCGCCATATCAAAGCCGTTACGGACGCTGCAGTCTTCTTAGCCAAAGTAACCCTTCTTCACTCATGTTTGATCTGGGCTTTCACTGGTTGGGAAGGAATGGATTTATTCTTTTGGGTGCTGGTATCCTTTCCTGCCAGATAACTTTTAGTATGTTTTACCTCTTTAATGAGGTTCACTTTAATTTGAACTTTAAAAATATCATGTAGCACTTAATGTAGGAACTTCAAAAGAAATTCCCCAACACATTGAAACAGCATTTTTGTCTGTGCTTTTTGTTTGTTCGCTTTGTGTTTTGTCCGGTTCCTTGGAGATTATGCTGTGACAACATAATCATTGCAATCCTAGCTCTTCTTTATAATGCAATACCTGCTAGTTTGGTTTTTGAGTACGTAGCACTTACTGATTTACCTAAAATGGATTTTGCTAGAATCGAAGTGTGTGGTCTTTCTTTTCAGGCAATAATGGTTGAAAATGCGAGTGTGTTGGTACATTGCTCTGATGGCTGGGACAGGACTTCCCAGGTCTGTTCCCTGGGCTCTCTCTTATTGGATCCCTACTACAGGACAATCAGAGGATTCATGGTAAGGACTTGTTTGGCCAGACCACTGGTCTCAAATAGGAGTGATTTTGTCCCCCCAGGAGTCATCTTGATTGTTACAACTAAAGGAAAGGGTGTACCTGGGATCCAGCTGGTGGAGGCCCAGCTGCTAATAACCTATAATTCACAGGATGGTCCCTACAACAGAGGATTACCTGGCCCAAAATGTCGGTACTGCTGAGGTTGAGAAGCTCTGAGTTAGATTAATTTCTACTTGTGCCATCTCTTTGACAAAAAGTTTTAGATTAAAAGGTTTTTTTCGCCCGTAAAATGTTGCAATAGAAATATTCAGTATTTCTCCCTCATTTTTATCTAACAAATGTAAATCATGTAGTAAGACAAGACATAGATAAGGGTACTTATAAATTATATTCTAGAGGAAACTTTCTATGTAAAACACCTTCACTTGTTAATTGTAACTACACTTTAGGGAGCATGTTTTAAATCTGAAGATGAAATTTCTAGTTGAGCAGATTTCCTGCTTTGTGGCGCTAAAGCCCCGGCTCCTGGGTTTTGTGTGCTTTTTAATGCATGAACATGATCAGCTTAACTCCTGTTTTCACAATTTATGTTTTAACTCAGGGCAGGTAAAATAAATGAAGAGCTGGTGGGCAGTTTTTATTAGTTTAGAATTATGAAACACAGTGCTGTCTTAAAGCAGGGGAAGGTTTATCACCGCCAGACCCCTTTCAGAACCATTGTTTTCGTGGTGCCAGCATGTTGCATCTGGGACGGGCCAAATGCAAGGGCTTCTAATAAAGTAAGGTTCCGCTCGCCTTGAGCGTGTGAGATAGGGGTGTTTCCTTTTGGCGTTCACCGTCTGCCGGGCGTCCAGATGGAAGCGTGCAGTAAGTGACCGGCGACCGTGCGGGAGCCTCCCGGGCGAGAGGACCGGTGAGGACTAAAGCGTGGCTCCTGCAGGTGACTGCAGCCGGCGGGTGGTGGGTAGCGTGCAGGCTGCGTGAGGGCTGAGGCTGGCACAGAAGAACGGGGTGCGCTGGGGCCCGAGGGGGAGAAGTCTGGCAGGCAGCTGCATGTCCCCCTGCTGGCCGGTGGGAGCCAGCAACAGGCTTTAAACGCGGGAAACGGGAACATGCTCAGAGCTCATCTTTGTAAAAGGACGGTGTCTGGAAGGCAGAGGGGTGGGAGTGAAGGCTAGGAGACCCGTGTAGAAGCCGTGAGGATGACTTAGGAGAGAAAAGAGGGCCAGAAGTAAGGCAGTGCCACACGGATGGAGGAGTGGGCGAGACAGCGGAGTAAGAGTTGTTCACGGACTGGGTGTGGGTGGCGGAGAAGAGGCCTCTTCTCGGATTGCTTCCAGGCTCTGGGCTCAGTTGCCAGGATGGACTGTGCTGGGAGAAGCGGCGCGGTGAGTTTAGTGAGAACGGTGTTGAGTTAAGTTTCAGACGTGGGTGTGTGGAAGGATGCCGGAGGGCCCTCGGTAGAAGCCGAGGCTACAGCCCAGACCACGTGCCCAAGGTTGCCGGGTGTAGAAGTGGGGAAGCTGGGATCTGAGCCCGTGCAGTGTGACTCCAGAATCTGCATCTTTACCCGCACGTGCCACGGCCTTCTGGAGAGATTTAAGACAAAGTCAGAGGAGCTAAAAGTGGCAATTTTGACCTTGAAAAGAATGTACTTGGTGATTGTATAATGAAATTAGAAAGTGTAGTAAATACTAAGAAGATAATGTTGTTTAGATTAGACCGAAAATAATTAGAAACCTATCATTTCAGTAGAGTTGTAACAGAAGAGAGTGCACTCAGGAGGTTGCATATCAACGTTTGAATTTGAATATAAACTTTTCATTGGTTTCTTTACCATCCTTTTTTTTTTTTAAGTATTACAGAAGTAACGTACAAGTAACCCAAAAGGTTTAAACATCCACCCCAGTTTGCCACCCAGTAACCACTGGTAACCTTCTGATTTTCATTTTCCTAACCTTTTTTCTGTGCATATGTCATCATACATACAAAAAATGTAAATGCAATAGTGTTTTATAACATGCGCTTTTCACTTAAAATGTAATAAATGCAACTGAAGTAAACTTAAGTCACAAGACTACTGTATTTCTTTTTATGTATCATTTTCACTCCTTTTTAAGCCAACCTCTAACCCAGGTTCTTGCTGTCTTTTGCCTGGAATTTAAAAAATTTCGTTTTGCTTGCCACCATAAGTTAAAAGTGTAAATGCTGTTTTTAAGATAATAGGATTTAATCCATTCTAAACAAAAAAAGAATTGAAGGTGGTTACAAAATGGATTTTACTTTTTCTCATTAAGGTTTTAATAGAAAAAGATTGGATCTCCTTTGGACATAAATATTCGGAGAGGTGAGTCACAGTTATAGATTTAGCTACTTTGTAAAGATAGTAGAACTAATTTAGAGTACCAGAATGTTCCTGTTCTTCACGAACTCCCATGTCTGATGGGAGGTGAGAGTGGTGTTTTTTTGTATGAAGACCAATTTAATTCTTTTTCTGTCATTTTTTTCAGGTCTGATACTTTTGTTAATTTTCATAGCAGTTTATTACCTTCCTTTTTGTCTGCATTGTAGTAGTTAGAATGTAACAGACCTGTTAAAATTGTGGTTGAAAAACTCATAGGTGTAAATTGTTTCAATAAAAGCATGACAGTTTTTTTTTTTTTTTTAATGCCAATGTAACAATGTTTTAGGATTTTTTTTGGGGGGGGGATATGTATTTAAATTTAACAATACCCAAACAGTTGACCTCTTTCAGTGGCATTTTCAAAAGCTTGTACTTTCTGGGGGGTTAGGTGTGGCCATTTGGATGGTGACCCAAAGGAAGTTTCACCGGTGTTTACTCAGTTCTTGGAATGTGTGTGGCATTTGACTGAACAATTTCCACAAGCCTTCGAATTCAATGAAGCGTTTCTTCTTCAGATCCATGAACATGTTCATTCATGCCAATTTGGAAACTTTATTGGAAATTGTCAGAAGGAAAGAGAGGAACTCAAGTAAGACAGTTGATTGAAATGGGCTTTCTTCTTTCCTATTTAGCTTAGGTCTAACATAAATCATAGTTGAACTTAAACTGTCTTGACAGTATGATATAGAACTGAGTCTTATTGTAAAGATTTTATTGTCTGTTTTTCTGAAGCTGAGTATGCTCTGAGTACCCCTCACACTCTTGGGTTAATAGTTAAAATTTGTTTTGAAGTGTAGCATAATACAGAAAGGTATGTACAGTGTAAGTGTGAAGAGTTCAGAGGTGAGGCTAGACGGTGAATAGAAGTAAAAACTAAAACTTGAATCTACCCGGGAAATGACTGCCTGCTTTATAAAAGTGAGAATTAGCATCTCTGGGAAAGATCTTCATGTTTTTCTCACCGCATTAGGTTGAAGGAGAAGACTTACTCCCTGTGGCCGTTTCTTTTGGACGACCAGAAGAAGTACTTCAATCCTCTCTACGGTTCCACATCTCAGAAATTGGCAGTTTTGGAGCCAAATACAGTATCTTTCAATTTTAAGTAAGCTGGCATTATTGAAGTATTTATACTCAATTTTTCTCCAACACAATTTATTGAAGTATTTTTTTTTTCTTTTTTTGTCATAAAGGTTTTGGAGAAACATGTACCACCAATTTGATCGAACATTGCATCCTAGGCAGTCTGTGTTTAATATAATTAGGAATATGAATGAGCAAAATAAGCAGTTACAGAAAGATGTTAAAGACTTAGAATCTGTAAGTATTCTGAAGTATCTAATGTAATATATTTGGAATATTAAATTAGTTTATTTCCTTACTTGTGCTCTCAGTGTAAATGTAGTATACATATGAATAGAAATCTTGTAAGTACTCATGGTTGCTTCAAAATCAGGTCTCCTCTGCTTTGAATAGGTTAGTTTAAATCGCTTTCTCTGAATTTTAAAATATATTGAACTATTTGAAGTATAATATATAGAGAAATAGAGATATAATAAATATCAGGGTATTCACCACCTAGCTTTGTGAGGTTTTAACATTTACGGTATTTGATTCAGACCTTTCATGTTTCTGTTTGAAGGAAAGACACATTACTGATCTATTTGCAGAGCCTGTGAGCCCTACTGAGTCTTCCCCAGCACACTTGCTGCGCTGAATCTGGTGTTAGTCATTCCTGTGCATATTTTTATACTTCCTCTATATATGTTTATATCCACAAACAATTTATAATATTGTTGCATAAGATTTGAAATATTATTATTATTATTTTGTGTGTGTGTGTGTGTGTGTGTGTGTGTGTGTCCGCGGCATGTGGGATCTTCCCGGACCGGGGCACGAACCCACGTCCCCTGCATCGGCAGGCGGACTCTCAACCACTGCACCACAAGGGAAGCCCTGAAATATTATTTTTATTATATATTGAAAAAATACAAAAGAAAGTAGTTATGTATAAGGCGTAAAGGGCAACAAACAACACGAATGCCCGGGTACCCTTCACTCCGCTTAAGAAACCACGTTTTAAAACTATACAAAGGCTGTCACACAGTCATGCTTCACTTTGCTCTGCACTGTTTTGAAATTTATCCACGTCGGTTCACGTAGCTTTAATTCATCTGTTTTATCAGTAACTACTGTATCGTATTCTCTTGTGTGACTGTATCACAGTCCATCAATTCAGCTGTGCTAGACATTTCAGTCATTTGCAGTTTCGAATTTCCACGACGAGTGAAGCTGAATGACTTTTCATGCTTTTTGGCCACTTGGCTTTTCCCTTTCTGCAAATGGCCTATTCAAACCATTTTTCTGTTGGCGTAGTTGCCTTTTTCTTACTGATTTATAAGAATCCTTTATATACCACACACTAATTCTTATTTAGTTAAATGTATCACCAATGGCTTTGTCCAGTCTTTTCTTGTCTTTTCCGTTTTCTTTATGGTATGTTTCATATAGTTACTGTGAATTTTAATATAGTCAAATTGATCAGTCTTTATGTTTTATGCCTTTTTGTATCTCTTGTTTAAGAAATCCTTCTCCACCCTAAGACGTTTCTTTACCATTGTATGTAACAAAAAGGATCAGTAAGTACATGTTTTTAAAAATCCTGGCCAATTGTTATAACTCAGTGAGACTATCCTGTCTGCCTCTCAGACAGGAGTGTTGCTGGTCACCTCTCAGATAAGGAGGTCATGACTGCCTGAGTGACCTGTAGGAGAGGCAAGCCCAAGATATAGACGGTACAAGAAGGTTGTCTGGAGATCAGTCCAAGGATCTGGAGAGTGTGGAACTCTGCCAAAGAATCCTTTTAAAATCTGTTAAAATCAAAAAAATTCTGTTGTATTCTGTACCTTTTGTGCTCACCTACCAAACCATTGTAGGAAAACCACATAAGAAAGCTCTTCAGGCCCTCACACCTTCAACTAAATGAGTGTGTGTTTGTTACATTATATAGCTGTGATTTCAGGGTGACTGTCTCACATATATATTTCTTTCATTATAAAATATTTACTTTTTATACTTTCTAGGAAATGTATGTGCTTTTCAAATATGAAGGCCTAGTGATCATCTTCTGTCAAATATGTTTTCCATCGCAAAAGTTGTAAACAATTGGGATTCTCAACCATGTCTCACCTGCACTAGATTTTAATTTTTTGAGATTTAATTTTGCATCGTACATAGAGAACATTTGCAAAAGCTCGATTTTTGTCGACTTTCATCTAACATATATTGAACATGTAGCGTGTACAGTTTGTAATTTTTTTCAAATTTGGATTTGTTTCTAGCAAATTAAGCAACGTAAAAATAAGCAGACAGATGGAGTTCTCACCAAGGAATTGTTAAATTCAGTTCGTCCTGAATCGCCTGCCCTCAAAACCTCCTTGTGTCTCAAGGAGCAGACTCTGCTGCCTGTGAATGATGCTCTCCGAAGTATAGAGGGCGGCAACCCCGCAGATAACCGCTACAGCGAGTACGCGGACGAGTTTTCCAAATCGGAGCCTGCTGTGGTCAGCTCAGAGTATGGCGTGGCCAGAATGACGTGTTAGGCTCAGAGGGAGTTTCCTGGCTGCCTGCGGTGCGAGAAGTGGATTATTGTGAGGATGGTCTGTGTGTGTGACCCGAGGAATTTGCCTAATGATGCTTAGAGTTTACCAGTAGGTTGATAGTTGAAGTCAGGGTGCTAACTGCTCTGGTGAGAGAGGCCGCTTAGCTGCATTTCTAGCAAGAAATGGATGACCTTCAGCTCTTTAAGAAGCGGGTGGTACTGGCCAGTTTACTCCAGATGCAGTTCGTGCTGTGCGCTGGTGAACTGACATGTCTCTGATTTACATGTTAATTACAGCCAACCAGGAGTAGCCTTCCATAAGTATAATGTGATTGCCAGAAAACAAAACTGACAAAGTGGTCCCTTACTTAATAACGGACGTGGCGTGTACTTTCAATTAGGTAACTATGTAACTATGAATGTTCGCAAATTTTGCCTATTAGTGGTGTTTAGTGTTGAAGTGCCATGAAAAATATTTCTAAGAAAGCCTTAAAGTCTCAGTTTATTCATTACATTACTCTTCAGTTTTAGAGCCTAGAGCAAGACGGTTGGTTCTGTGTTTCCCTGGTCAGTCCGGTTGCATTTGTGAGCAGCTGCTCTGGTCCCCGCAGGAGCTGCATGCTGCAGTGCCCCTGTGGAAACAAAATGGTGGTCGAAGGACACTGCCAAGCTCACGTTTGGCCGGTCCCACTTCCGTGGTCAAAATGAACGAAACTGACGGTTTTGTTCTGGTTACAATTTGTTTAGTGCTGCGTTTGACGACTTATTATTTACAACTTATATTGTTGATTTCTTGTATATGTGTAAGCACATTTGACTGTCTTTTATGAATGGATTACTGCATCCTGTTGATTCTTATTTTGTGGTTGGCTTTATTCCTTTGATAACGATGTAAGTTTACGAAGCTAAAGCTCTAAAGTGTTCTTAGAAACAATGCATAGTACATATCTGTATATTTTTAAACTGTTTTATCTCTCAATGAATTGTTCTTCCTAGAATAAACTTACAATTTACCCAAGAATTTTGGGGTTAAAAAAAGGGAATACGGATAGTTTAGAGTTTGCTTGGTTGCATGAATTTTTCTCTGTGAAACATTTTTTCTTCTCTGTTAACATAGAAGAAAAAAGAAAAAGAAAATTAAGGATAGCCTAATACAAAGTTAATGTTTAACAAAAAAACTTAAATGCTAGGAAGAGTTTCATTTTGCCATGTTATTGATAACTTTATTCTCTGTACCAGTACATATTATTAAAGCACCAAAAAAAAGAAATAGAAAGGAAAGAAAGAAAATGACTTTCAGTTGACGGTATCACCCAGCTGGCTTTAAAATGGACAATTTAACGTGGGTGGCACAAGATATGATTCAAGGGTACTAGGAAATCTGCATAGGATCCCTTATGCTTCTTTTTACTGCACCTACATCTGTTACATTAATTTTGAACATAAATAACTTTTTCAAATGGAAAAAAAGGCTTTATTGTATGAGCTTATCCTATTTATTTTTCCACTGCTTTTCTGTAATAAGAAAAATACTTCTTTTTAAACAGTAACGGAAATGCACTATAAAATATAGTTTGTGATTTAGCCATGTCTATTTCCATATTGAAGCACTGGGACGAGAAACTTAAGCTTTGTGACCACAAAGGGAAGCTATTGTGCCTTGTTACTTGGTTCCAGTTACTGATTGTGGTTTTAGAATCTTCCACGGCAGACTTCTTACATTCAACTCTTTGGTTTATTATCTTAAACTTCAGTTTGAGGCATATATATATATATATATATATATATATATATGTGTGTTTATATGCTCACACATGGGCTGAGAAATCAGCTAACATCCTAAGTGACCTACAGGGTATATGTTGGCAAAAAGTAGGTTGTGTATATGTCTTATAAGATTGCATTTGTGTTCAGTGTGTTTGGGATTGTATAGCATGTTTATTATTACGTACATTGTTTAAAGGTAATTAAATGTTCTTGTTTTACATTGAATTATTATTATTTTTTTTTTTTTGAAAAAACAAACGGGATCCAGTCGTGGTGGGTTTTTTTCTCCCTCATGTAGGCAAATGGACCTGCACATGGCACCAGTCATCCCAGTATAAGGTTTGAGCAGTTAATTTTTCAAAAGGGGTTGTTGATAAATAGTCATCATTATATACAGAAGTAATTACCAAAATATTTAAAATAAGCATAGTGCGCTAAAAGGTTCAGCAGATATAATTGATGATGTCACTACATTGTCTGTGTGATCCTGTCACTTCCTGCTGTCATATCAGTATTTTATCGTGTCCTTCTCAACTTGTTGATAGAAGGTGGTGTCCAACGAATTTGTACATTTAAGGTGCAGTGACTCTCCAGAGACAGACCTGGATGTGATCAGGAAGAGGAAGTTGCCTGGCAGAGAAGAGTGTGACTTTATTTGGGGGTGTTTTGAACAAGTTGGTTAGGCTAGAAGTAGCTTGGGGAATCATGGCTAAATATGGCTGGAAGACCTCTTTTTTTTTTTTTTTTTTTTTTAATTTATTTGGTGGGGTAGCAGGGCAGGGGGTAGTGTCGGGTTAACATCTTTTTTTTTTTTTTTTAAGATCATTATTTTGGGGGCAGTTTTAGGTTCACAGCAAAATTGGCGGGGAGGTGCAGAGATTTCCTTATATACCCCTGCCCCACACACGCATAGCTTCCCCCATTATTAATATCACCCACCAGATGGTACATTTGTTAAAATCAATGGACCTATACTGACACATCACAATCACCCAAAGTCCATAGTTTACCTTCGGGTTCACTCTTGGTGTTGTATATCCTGTGGGTTTGGACAAATGTGTAATGACCTTTACATATAGTACAGAGTATTTTCACTGCCCTAAAAATCCTCTATGCTCCACCATCCTTCTCCCCTTCCCCCAACCCTGGGCAACCGCCGGTCTTTTTACTGTCTCCATAGTTTTACCATTTCCAGAATGTCATACAGCAGGAATCATACAGTGAGCAACCTCTCAGACTGGTTACAGATCCTCTCACTTAGTCATCTACATTTAAGGTCCTTCCATGTTTTTTCGTGGCTTGGTAGCTCATTTCTTTTTAGCTCTGAATACTGTTCCATTGCCTGGGGTGGACCACAGTTGATTTATCCATTCACCTATCGTAGGACATTTGGGTTGCTTCCAAGCTTTAGCAGTTATGAATAAAGCTGCTGTATAAACATCTGCGTCTGCGTTCAGATTTTTGTGTGGGTAAATACCGAGGAGCATGATTGCTGGCTTGTATGGTAAGAGTGTGTTCCATTTTGTGAGGCACCGCCAGTCGGTCTTCCGGAGTGGCTTTGCCGTTCGCACCCCCACCAGCAATGAATGAGAATTCCTGCTGCCTCACATTCAAACACCAGTATCTGATGTTGTCAGTGCTCTGCGTTTTGGCCCTTCTTAGAGATGTGTAACCAGTGTGTTTTGACTTTTTCCCCTTGTGCAGAAGGTCAGCTTCAGAATACTGGACAACGTCCAGTTGGCATTCCAAGTTGGATGAAACGCCTGCAATCACCTGCAGTACTACGCAGAGCAGTTGCAGACGATTCATGACATCGGGCCATTGTCATTACCCAGGTTTGAGCTGTTTTGTTGGCTGCTCTGTGTAGTTGTCCAGTTGGCATTAGCATACCTCGATTAATTCAATAAAATGTAGACCCCGTTTTTAAAAATGTCACTATACCTATGTGGGAAAATAATCTAAAATAGAGTGGATATATGTATGTGTATAACCGATTCACTTTGCTGTACAGCAAAAGCTAACACAACATTGTAAATCAACTATACTCCAATAAAATTTTTTTTTTAAGTCACTATAAGCTTTAGGAACCTGTGCTGGAAAAAAGCCTGTAATTTAGAATGGTTGATTATCTCTAAAAGAGTATACTACAGTGCTTGCCATCTTATACAAAAAAAAAAGCACAAATTTCTGCCTTTTTGTTTGTTTGTTTTGCGGTACGCGGGCCTCTCACCGTCGTGGCCTCTCCCGTTGCGGAGCACAGGCTCCGGACGCGCAGGCTCGGCGGCCACGGCTCACGGGCCCGGCCGCTCCGCGGCACGTGGGATCCTCCCGGACCGGGGCACGAACCCGCGTCCCCTGCGTCGGCAGGCGGACTCTCAACCACTGCGCCACCGGGGAAGCCCTCTGCCATTTTTATAAACAGTATTAATGCTACTCTAGTTATCACTGAGCAGGTAAAATATCCTTTGCACAGCAACTTTTATAAAATAGTGGAATGTGTAACTGAAGGCAGCCTTCAGGAGCTATAAGACTTAGTAGTGGACTCCTAAGGCCTTAGCTTTGAGCTTCTGATTCAGCAAGTGTTGGTTGGGACTCGGGGGTTAAAAAACATTTACAAAGCGCTGAAGCATTTGCATTTTAAAATATCTTGGAGATTCTGATGCAGAATGGCAGGAGAATCACACTCCAAGGCGCACTGCCTGCAACCACATACCCTGATCGGTAAGCATCTCTCATTCTCAGAGGAAAAGCTGAATTTGTCTTGTACAAAGAGCAGTAGATTGGGGAGCATCTAACCTCTGAAATGGTGCTTCACGGGTGGGAGTGAGAAACAGACCTTTGTCCCGAGCCACTGAGAGTTTGGGCTCTTTGTTACGGTGGGTAACCTGGTCCATCCTGAATGATGAAACCACGGGCACACCTAAGAGGAGAAGAAACCTGGTTTCATCTAAAGACCAGTCCCTCACTGTCCTCAGGTGGCCTGTTACTTGTGCTTGCACTTGTGTCTGGTTATGCTTCACTGTGTTTGGCCAGAGCGCTTTCCTCTCTTTATCTCCAACAGTCGCCTCCCCTTTGCCCCTTGGCATTGACTCCTTGAGCCAGAGCAGGTGTGAAGTACCACCCCGCCCTCCGTGCTTGTCTAGCTGTTGCCTCGTGGTGTAGTTTAGCTTGTTCCTCTATCTGCTATACCTCCTGTAAAGTAGGCACGAGATGAGATTCAGATTAACATTTCAGGAAAGATGCTGTGCCCGGCGGCCACGGCTCACGGGCCCGGCCGCTCCGCGGCACGTGGGATCCTCCCGGACCGGGGCACGAACCCGCGTCCCCTGCGTCGGCAGGCGGACTCTCAACCACTGCGCCACCGGGGAAGCCCTCTGCCATTTTTATAAACAGTATTAATGCTACTCTAGTTATCACTGAGCAGGTAAAATATCCTTTGCACAGCAACTTTTATAAAATAGTGGAATGTGTAACTGAAGGCAGCCTTCAGGAGCTATAAGACTTAGTAGTGGACTCCTAAGGCCTTAGCTTTGAGCTTCTGATTCAGCAAGTGTTGGTTGGGACTCGGGGGTTAAAAAACATTTACAAAGCGCTGAAGCATTTGCATTTTAAAATATCTTGGAGATTCTGATGCAGAATGGCAGGAGAATCACACTCCAAGGCGCACTGCCTGCAACCACATACCCTGATCGGTAAGCATCTCTCATTCTCAGAGGAAAAGCTGAATTTGTCTTGTACAAAGAGCAGTAGATTGGGGAGCATCTAACCTCTGAAATGGTGCTTCACGGGTGGGAGTGAGAAACAGACCTTTGTCCCGAGCCACTGAGAGTTTGGGCTCTTTGTTACGGTGGGTAACCTGGTCCATCCTGAATGATGAAACCACGGGCACACCTAAGAGGAGAAGAAACCTGGTTTCATCTAAAGACCAGTCCCTCACTGTCCTCAGGTGGCCTGTTACTTGTGCTTGCACTTGTGTCTGGTTATGCTTCACTGTGTTTGGCCAGAGCGCTTTCCTCTCTTTATCTCCAACAGTCGCCTCCCCTTTGCCCCTTGGCATTGACTCCTTGAGCCAGAGCAGGTGTGAAGTACCACCCCGCCCTCCGTGCTTGTCTAGCTGTTGCCTCGTGGTGTAGTTTAGCTTGTTCCTCTATCTGCTATACCTCCTGTAAAGTAGGCACGAGATGAGATTCAGATTAACATTTCAGGAAAGATGCTGTGTACTTCACATTGAATCCCTCAGGAGGGTATCATGTCAGGCTGTTCACTTTTAGGATGCTGAATTTGGTCGCTTGGTTGATCTCACCAATATAAAGGTTCATTTTTTTCCCTTTGGACTTAGCAGATGCTCTGCAGGGTAATGTTTTGGCATCAAAATGAATATCCTATTCCCTGACAACCTGGCCACTGATGTTTGCCTGAATCAGTTATTTCATTGGGTGTTCCAATATTGTGATTTTTTAATTTGTTTTTTTACCCAAATAGTTCAAAATATGTGTGTATTGTGTGTGAATATATATGTGTTTGTGTGTGTGTGTGTGTGTGTGTGTGTGTGTGTGTGTGTGTGTGGTGGAGATATTGTAGCATTGATGGGTAAGGCATTGATTTTTTCTTTTTCTTTTTCCGTATATTTAAGGTCATTTTTACTTTCTCTCTGTATTGCCTGTCCATGTGTTCTCATTTTTTTCCCTAACAGGTAGTAGTGGTTTTTTTCTTTATTTAAGATCTTTTTTTTATATTTTAGGGAGACTGATCCTTTCCCTATAATATAATGTGCAGATATATTTTATCATCAAAATTTCAATTCATTCATTTATAATCAACATGGACTTGTGTCTTGTGTTAGCTCTGCCATATTTTACTGTCTTTAATATGAGTATATTTAGTGTAACTTTGTATAATTACTGTGTCTTTTTATTATGTAGTCTTATTTTTAAAATATTTTAGAACATTTCTTTTGGTAATTATGTATTTGGATTTGTATCCCCGGAGTCGCCTTTTTACTTTTTTCTTTTTTCAGGATTGTTTTGGTTGTTCAGGATCCCTTGGAATTCCATACGAATTTTTGGATGTGCTTTTCTATTTCTGCAAAAAATGCTGTGGGATTTTTGATAGGCATTGCATTGAATCAATAGATTGCTTTGGATACTGTTGACGTCTTAATATTCAGTCTTCTTGATCTGTGAACAAGGAATTTCCATTTATTTGTGGTTTTAAAAATTTCAGCAACATTTTGTAGTGTTCAGAGTAAAAGTCTTTGCCTCCTTGGTTAAGTTTATTCCTAAGTATTTTGTTCTTTTTGACGCTATTAGAAATGGAATTATTTTCTTAATTTTCTTTTCAGATTTTTCATTTTCAGCATATAGAAACTCAACGGATTTTTGTGTGTTGATTTTGTATCCTGCAACTTTTCGGATTTCATTTATTAGCTCTAACCATTTTTGTATGTGGAATCTTTAGGGTTTTATACATGTAGGATCATGTCGTCTGTGAACAGAGATAGTTTTACTTCCTCCTTTCCACTTTGCATACCTTTTGTTTCTTTTTTCTTACCTGATTGCTCTGGCTAGAATGTCCAGTCCTATGTTGAATAGAAGTGGTGAAAACAGGCATCCTTATATTGTTCTTGATCTTAGGAGAAAACATTTCAATCTTTCGGTATGAGCTATGGGTTTTTCGTTTATGGCCTTTACCATATTAAGGATATTTCCTTCTCTTCCTAATTGGTTGGGTATTTTTTTTTTTATCATGAAAGGGTGTTGAATTTTGTCAGATGATTTTTCTGCATTAATTAAGATTGACTATGTGGGTTTTTCCTTCTTTCTGTTAATGTGGTATATTACATTGATTGATTTCTGTACGTTGAATCATCTTTGCTTTCTGGGAATAAATCCCACTTGGTCATGGTCTATAATCCTTTTAATGTGCTGTTGAACTCAGTTTGCTAGTATTTGTTGAGGATTGTTGCATCAGTGTCCATAAGGGATATTGCTCTGTAGTTTCTTTTCTTACCATGTCTTTGGCTTTGGCCCAGCTGTTGTTTATGATTGACTTTTTTCTTTTTTTTTTTTTTTGCGATACGCGGGCCTCTCACTGCTGTGGCCTCTCCCGTTGCGGAGCACAGGCTCCGGACGCACAGGCTCAGCGGCCATGGCTCACGGGCCCAGCCGCTCCGCGGCACGTGGGATCCTCCCGGACCGGGGCACGAACCCGCGTCCCCTGCATCAGCAGGCGGACTCTCAACCACTGAGCCACGAGGGAAGCCCTATGGTTGACTTTTGACGTGCATTGGTAAACTAGAAGAGTGACCACCATGAAAACCTGACACTTCAGCAAGGAAGAGGACAGGAAAGCATTTCTCAGACTCATAAACCGAGCCATCATCCTTGAGCTCATCTTACATTTTTCTTTTGAGGGGGTTACCAAAAATGTGAAAATTAAAATGAATGTGGCTTAAAAGGGTCATGTAAATTATATGAGAAATCCTAGACTCGTTCTAGCCATCTGAAAGCAAAGGCAGAATACTGTAAAAGACACGGAGTTGGAGACGTGTTGGATACCGTGAGTGTGAAATTGGGCAAGAGGGAAGCTATTATTCGGATTTCCAGATTGCCCCACGTTTCTATCAGAGGGTGTTCCCGTGGTAAAGCAGTGACTGAAGACAGTGGTGAGGGGTCCAGACCGGTGCTCTTTAATAGAAGTATAGTGCGAGCCAAGGATTTAGTGTTTCTAAGAAGCCACGTTTTAAAAAGTAACAGGTGATAACCCAATGTATCCAGAATATTATCATTTTAACAAGTGGTTGAGGTAAAAGTCATAAATGTGACATTTAACATATTTTGGGGTACTCGGTCTTCAAAACCTGGTATACTTTCCACTTACAGCACATACCAGCTTGGACTAGCCGCCCCATACGTGCGCAAGAGCCACGTGTGCCTGCCTGTTTGGGGCAGCAGAGACCTAAGCAGTGGGCTCTCTCGCTTGTCCAGATCTGTTCCTCTGTTTACTTTCCCAAAGCTTCCCAGATGAAGTGGATCGCTTTCCTGCCCTCTGTCCTTAAATGATCCAACCGCAAGACAGCTCCTGTAGGCAGGTGTAAATCCTGAAGCCTTTAGTTTGTGTGACGACACGGTCTTTAGAAATAGCAGACTTGGGGCCGACTGTCAAGAAACAAGCCCTTGGCAAGCGGTCTTGGCCTCTGAAGGGGAAGGAGGGCTGTGGCCGTGTCGTTTGTGGCAGATGCGGGCTGGGGGGATTGGCGGAGGGTCTTAGGCTCGTGGGAGCCAGCGGGGGTGGGGGCAGAGTTTGTGAGCAGCTGGTAGACGGGAGAGAGACCATCAGGGAGTCTGGGGACAGAAGTCGATGGGCAGAGAGGCTGGCCTTTCTTTCCTCCTCTCTTGCCCGCGTGTGAGCGTGAACGAGAGCTCTGTTGGGTGGTGAGTTGGGTCGCACATCACCGGCTGCTCACACAGGCCGCGGTCTCGTTCTGTGTGACCCTCTCATCTCCCTTGTGTTCCTTCCAGCCCCCGCAAAGCAGCCATTTAATGTAGCTAACCTGCCCGTAAAGTGTGTGTGTGTGTGTGTGTGTGTTTTAAACTTACACAGATGTACTCCGCCCACTTTCTGCCCTTCTCCCTGCCTTCTCTCACTCACGCTGTTTTCTGACTTCTCCCCTTTGATGCATTTCCCCCGGGTCTCGCTTGGCCCTTCTTGAGTGTGTGTGTGTGTGTGTGTGTGTTTTAAACTTACACAGATGTACTCCGCCCACTTTCTGCCCTTCTCCCTGCCTTCTCTCACTCACGCTGTTTTCTGACTTCTCCCCTTTGATGCATTTCCCCCGGGTCTCGCTTGGCCCTTCTTGAGCGCCTGGTGCGTGCCAGGTAGGGTGCTGGGTGCGTCACAGGCATTGTTCCCTTAAAAAGTCTCATGGTGAGCCTGCAAGAATGGTGGCGTTTTCCTCATTTTGTATAGGAACCAGCTCAGAGCGTTTGGGAAACCTGCCCACCGTCACACAACCAAGCAATCTGGACTCACACTTCCGTGTTCTGATTCCAAAATCCACACTCTCTCCGTTACTCCTAAACCCTTCTTCCGCTCTAGAAAAAAAATGTACACATCCCTCTCTGAAATGAAGAAATGATGCAAATTAATTTGGCTCTCCCTTGGGACGCAGGTAGTCTAGCTATTTGCAGGTTTGGCGATGACACCAGCTGACATGCGTTCGGGGCCTGTGGGAGGCAGTGGAGAGCAGTGGTTAGGATCCCAGCTCCGCCCTGAAGCCCCTCCGTGTCTGTGGACTTTGGGCAGGCTGTCAGCCCCTGCCGGGGTGGGGGAAGCCAGATTCTCTGTGCCGGGACGAGTGGACGGTAAGAAGCAGGTTGCGTGCGTCCCACGCATTCATTCATTTGGCAAATATTCGACGGGCCTGCCGTGGGCAGCTGGGGAGATGGGAGAGGACAAGGCGCAGAGGGTCCCTGCCCTGCCCTCAGGGAGCTCACCTTCCAGTGCAGCAAGTAAGAGGGCTGACACGACAGGAAGGACGGGGACCCGCAGCTCGAGGAGGAAGCAGGCCTTCTGTGTGCTCGCGCTGGCTTCCCACTCCGCCCCACTCCCTAGGGCAAGCTTCCATTCTTCACGGCTTTATTAAGGCCCAATTTACCTACTCTCAAATTCACCCGTTTTAAGTCCACAATTCAATGATGTTTAGGAAATGTATCGCGTTGTGCCACCATCCCCCACCCATCCGGTCGTAGAACATTCCCATCGCCCTGAAAAGCTCCTCCTCAGGAAGCAAGGCATTTTGTCCTGTCGGTTAGGGTAGTGAAGGGAGGCTGTCTTGTGTGTGGAAGGGGCACTGGCCTCAGGCCAGGAGAACCAGGACCTCGTCCTGGCTCGGCCACTGTGCCCCCGGGGAAGGCCCTTCCCCGCGGAGCCTCAGTTTCCTCGCCTGTGAGGTAAAGGGCCATCTTACCATGTCCCCGATAGTTGTGAGATCTTAGGATTTTATTTGAGGAAGAGCTGAGTAACTGTGGTAGTTAAGAAGGCATTAGAGAAGAGATTTACAATGTAAGAGGAAAGGGGATGTGGATGAGAATTCTCAGAGGGCACTCACGGCGGGGCGTACTGGGAATTAAGGAGCTCATCTTTTTCTCTCGCCGCTTTGCCTGGGACGTTAGGAGGAACCCGCCAGTGTCATTACATTCCTTAGGTTTCCAAAAATATTTGAAGGTGTCATGTACAGCCGTTTAGCTCCTTGCTTCTTATACGTGGTTGATTAAGCATATGCGATGCAGGTACTTTGCATATCTCTATAAACAGTTCACCCCATGGACCATCAGTGCACTCTTTACTACTGGAAATAGACTCATTAGCATCTTTAAATCTAGTCAGATTGGAGAGAAAATTCCAGAATCCGAAGAACCAATTCAGAAAACTTACCCTTAAAATTCTGTTCCTCTAGAGTCGCTCTCGGTACCAAAATCCGTATTGTTTCTCTGGAGAGCCAGAACCGATGTGGTTCACACAGTCATGGCGGCCGACACATCCATCCCCAAGATCTGTCCTCTCCAGGCTGGAGAACAAGGGAGGCCGGTGGTGTAACTCGGTCCAAGTCCGAAGCCTGAGAAAGGGGGAAAGGTAGGCTGAGGGTGTAAGTCCCAGTCTGAGTCCAGAGGCCCAAGCTGGTGTCCAAGGGCAGGAGAGGATGGATGTCTCAGCTCAAAGAAGGAAGAAAAGTGAATTCACCCTTCCTCCACCTTTTTGTTCTCTTCTGGCCTCAACGGATTGGATGGTGCCCGCCCACATTGGGGAAGGTCACCTGCTTTATTCAGTCCACGGATTCAAATGCTCATCTCTTTCGGAAGCACCCTCAGACACACCCAGAAACAACGTGTTACCAGCTCTCTGGGCATCTTTTAGCCAGTCAAGTTAACACATAAAATGAACTATCACGTAGGGGCAGCCTCTTAAGGGTCTTGAAATCCAGGCCAAGGATTTGATGCAGCTGATTGTCATGGGACGCCACTGAAACTTTTGGTTATTGCTTTTTCATACAGTAGTGAGTGGCCCAAGATGGTAACCTGGAACGAGGCCCAAGCTCGACTCCCGTCATTCCCACGCGTGAATCTGACCCAGCTAATCTCTGGAATCTTTTGTTCCTTTATGTATAGATGATACCAGCCTCACTGGGTTTAAGACAGTTGACCGGTGCGTGTGAAGCACATAATCATGTTTGGTGCCAAGTACTTGATGTTTTAAAATTATAAAAGCTGTTTTATGAATATCAGTTAGGCGGCAACGTTTTGAGTGAATTGCAGGGGAGCCAGTAGTTCAGTGTTTTTCAGAATATCGTTCCTCGGATCAACTGTGTCAGAGCCGCTTAGAATACATTGTTAAGCAGGTAGACCCCAGTCCCACACTGGATGAATCTGAACATTGGAATCGAACATATTTCCAGGTGCTTCTTATGCACATTTAGGTCTGAGAACCGCCGGGTCTGATTAGCCCTCCGTAAATGTTAGTTGTTGTTTGTTATTTTTGGCTGCAGCTGCTGCAAATTATTACTGTTACAGCCTAGAGGACTCCTAACCCAGCTTGGGGAGGGGTCGTCAAAGGCTTCCTTTTGAACTGTTTGCGCACCGGAGTAGGCTTGGGGTGAACCTGTAGGTTGTGGCCAGGTCAAGAAAAAAGTTATCCATTTAGAACAAAAGCACAGAAATACGGGAGATCATGGCTTTTGTGGGGAACTGTAAGTAGCTCAGAATGTGAGCGAAATGAAAAGCGTGATGAGAGACTAGTAAGAGCTGACGCCGAATGTTCTGTTGGCGAAGATGGAAAGGCAGTTGGAAGCAAGAGTGACATGAGGTCAGATTGGCATCGTAGAAGGGTTTCTCTGGACTGGAGGGGGTCAAAGGGAGGCTGCTGAGATCACGCAGGAGAGCAGTTATGAAGGCCTGAAGTAAGACTCGGATGGTGGAGAGGGTGGGGCTGAGCAGGTGAAGGGCTGGGAGAGGCAGGGCTTGCTGCGGGCCTGGGCTGTGCACAGATGTGAGTCAGCGTGACTTCCAGATTTCTCCTAGGGTCCCCGGGTTGGAGGGGACCATCACTCACCCCGGTAAGGAGGAGAAGAGGAGGAGCAGGTGTATGGGGGAGAGAAGCTCTTGGTTTTAGGTATATTACATTGGAAATGGGACAGCCAAGTGGAGATATTTTATAAGTATTGGACCACGGGACTGGTATTAAGGGAAGAGACCTCAACTAGAGAGGGAAGCCGCCGGTTGCTAGTGGAGGATTAAGCTAAGGGTGTGCCTACAATTTATTGGGAGGTCTTAGAATGAGATAGATCTGAGAACGACACCTTGAGAAGCAGAGAGAAGAACGGGAGCCCAAGGAAAAACGAGGGAGAGAGCACGCTCTGGAAAACCAAAGAGAGACAGGCTCCAGTGAGGAGAGTTTCAGAAAGTCATTCACTATGTCAAATGCCACATAGAGGTCGTTTAATTTAAAGAGTGGAAATTCTCTGTGCCATTGTCATCTGGCAAGAGCAGTCTCTATATCAGACGGCAGAGGCTGAAATCAGATTTCAGCGGCTTTGTAGTTGAACGGGAGAGTAAGTAGAGACCGCGGATGCAGACTGCACTTATGACTAGGAAGAAAAGAAACTCTTTATCTATATAACTTTTCCATTGAAGGAATGGAAGTATATTAAAGACCAACAATTTTAAAAACCTGAGCACACATAGCCTATGGAATGGACACAGAAAAAGAACATCTCCTAGGGGACTTGGTCCTGGACTGTCGGCCTTTAAAACGATGGGGCGTCTTCCTCTTTTTATCCGCCGTGCAGGAGCACGTGGCCGGGTACCAGGCAGCTGGGCAGGAGAGCCTTATTGATTGGATGGTGGATGGAGATACAAGCCCAGCCTTTTTTAGGTTTCTTTCTTTCTAGTTTCAGATGGAGTTAAAAGGAAGGGAATTAAACAGAATCATGTTAAAATATTGATACATACCAAGATGGATACTTTTAATTTTCAAATAGCCTGTCATTTTCCCCAATTTGCTAGGGTGATCCTTTTTCTCTCCTAATGTGCTTTCCCTTCCCTTCCTCATAATTCTAGCAGAGTATTTAATCTAAATATTTTAGTATCTTCCAGAGCTTGGCAGTGAGTTAGGATTTTAAAATCTGAATGTTGTTACCAGATAATGAGAACACAGGATCCTAGCGGGAATGTCTCACCGCGGCTCTGAGCCCTTGTGCCGTTTGACAGCTTCCTCTTAGTTAAAAAACAGGACGAAACAAAACAAAAAACCCACCAAAAACAAACAAACAAACAAAAAAAACAGTGATGGGAAGAGTGGGAGATGCAGGAAACGGGGGTGCTCTCTACGGCCCCTCGCCCTTCCCTCCGACAGTGTGGGGAGAGAGCTGCGCCTAGGGTATTAGACCCTGAGTCTGGTGTCCTCTCCTTCTTAGGCCTGGGAAGTGTGCTCTGAGGGCAGCCCCAGTAGCCAAAGGGCCGGGGCCACGGCTTCAGAAGGCAGGTCAGGCGCTCTCGGTCAAGTGGTTTCTGAAAACGGGCAACGTTAATAAACGTTTACTGCTCCCCTTCCTCAGCAGCTGCTGCAAAGTGTAGTCCTCCTTGCGAGGAGCTTGTGTTGGCGCTTTGCTTCCTTGGTTGCTGCCCGGAATGCTTTAGCCTGATTTCCTCTTCTCTCTTCATTTCCCCTCCCAGCTCTTTCTCTACGGCATTTTCAAGTTCCTGGGGATTTTGACCTCGTACAATTTACAGTAGTTGCTCTCACAGGACTATATTTTAAAGGGTAAAATGGGAACAGCAAAGCGAGAAAGCTGCTGTCTGTGGTGGAGAAAGACAAGTAGTAGAGGGGTGGGGGTCTTCAGCTGTTTGCACCGGCCTGGTCGTGTGCACCTGCCCTGCCCACCTGACGGTGGCCTCCCAGGTGCAGTTCGCTTGGGCGACTCTTTGATTCCCGCCTGCCCTTAAGTGACATACACATCAAATACTTAGCAAAAGGGGCTGATTCATTATAAGTGACAAGTTCATGCTGTTATCCAACAAACGCTGTGCATGACCTATGAGCCAAGCCCTGGTTAAGGCACGAAAAATACAAAAATAAATGAGACACGGGAGTTCCTGCCCTCAAGGGTAGCTGGTAGGGGAGAGACGGGCATGTAGTCAGGACAGCGGACAGGTGGGATCTGAGTTACGTGCCTTATTCCTCGTGACTGTGTGTTATAGGGACAAGGGGCGCGGAGCCCTAGCTGATTCTCTGTGGGCCTGGCAGGGGACGTGTGTAGGAGCCAGGAAGGTTGTACAGGAGGCGTGGCAGTTGGGTTGAGTTTTAGACAATGAGCGGAATCCACCAGCTGGAGGAGAAGAGGTGGACGGCTGAACAAACACGAAGGATGGACAAGAATGACGAGTAGTGCAGGCGATGCAGGCGCTCTGACACAAGAGGAGCCACCGCGACGCGGTGAGAAGCCCGCGCGGCGCAACAAAGAGCAGCCCCCGCTCGCCGCAACTAGAGAAAGCCCGCGTGCAGCAACGAAGACCCGAAGCAGCCAGAAATGAATGAATGGATGAATTAAAAATAAATAAAACCATTGAAAGCCGTGTGTATGTATGGTAGAAACTGAAGGCTGCGAAGACGAACGGGGCTCAGGAGGCGGGGAGGCTGTGGGTTGCACAGGGTGACCATGGTGGGCTTCCTGGAGGAGGTGGCATGAGAGCCGAGATGGGCAGGGGAACGGAGTTAGGCATGGGGTAGAAAGGGTCTTGGGCAGAGCTGCCTGGGAACTTCCTGGAGGAGAGTGGACAGGAGCAGACCGGGGCCCGCCCTTTGGTCCCCTTGCAACACAGCTCCAGAGAGATCCTTTCATTTTATTTCTTTTAAGGATGGACAAGAATGACGAGTAGTGCAGGCGATGCAGGCGCTCTGACACAAGAGGAGCCACCGCGACGCGGTGAGAAGCCCGCGCGGCGCAACGAAGAGCAGCCCCCGCTCGCCGCAACTAGAGAAAGCCCGCGTGCAGCAACGAAGACCCGAAGCAGCCAGAAATGAATGAATGGATGAATTAAAAATAAATAAAACCATTGAAAGCCGTGTGTATGTATGGTAGAAACTGAAGGCTGCGAAGACGAACGGGGCTCAGGAGGCGGGGAGGCTGTGGGTTGCACAGGGTGACCATGGTGGGCTTCCTGGAGGAGGTGGCATGAGAGCCGAGATGGGCAGGGGAACGGAGTTAGGCATGGGGTAGAAAGGCTCTTGGGCAGAGCTGCCTGGGAACTTCCTGGAGGAGAGTGGACAGGAGCAGACCGGGGCCCGCCCTTTGGTCCACTTGCAACACAGCTCCAGAGAGATCCTTTCATTTTATTTCTTCTCTCCAACAAATCACCAGAGATGTTATTTTGTTTTATTTATTTATTTTTTGGCCGTGCCACGTGGCTTGCAGGATCTTAGTTCCCCGACCGGTGATTGAACCCGCGCCCCGTGCAGTGGAAGCGCGGAGTCCTAACCCCTGGACCGCCAGGGAAGTCCCTGGAGAGATCCTTTTAAACCGTCAGCGCCACGAGCGAGGACAGGGGCGTCGTGTGTGATGTGACTCAAGGGCCTGGTGCATGGTGGGCGCTCAGTGACGGGTCAAATGCTGGACCGATGCCGGGAGTCCGCGAAGATTTGGAAAGGAGAGGGATTACGATGCAAAAGGCCACAGAGTCACTTAAGAAAATAGGCCCCGGGGACCTTTGACTTTGGGAAGCTGTCCACGGGGACAGGTTACTACAGAGAAGAAACCCTTTGGATACAAGGGGAGTGCTCTGCGTGGCTCTACAATTAATCCACGCTCATCCTTCCCCGGCCAAATTATGTGCTCATGAAAGGCCATCTCTTCTGGCTCTGCCTCTTGATTTGAGTTCAGATGGGCCCTGTTGAAATAAAAGCTATAAAGAATTTTGTATTTATTTGGATTATCTATTTTCATCATCTATTTATGGCCTCAAAGGTTGTCCTGTAGGATGTTCAGTTGTTCAGCACAATGTTTTCCTAGTGAGTGTGGGAAGAAGATGAGAATGAGCTATTTAAAGGGTTATCCTAGAGTCTGTCCAGGGCTCCGATGCAGCCGGTGCAGACATCCCCACTCGATGGCGAGCTTCACGTCCAAAATCAAACACAGTCGTTCATCCTCGGAACACAGACCCTTTGTGTCTATTTCTTCCCAGGTAGGCACCTCGTGGTTAACACAGACAGGAAAATGAATTGGGTCAGGTAGTCAAATATCCTCTTGTAAATAGGAATAGGGTGAAAGCCCTTTAATCGAGGATTCTAGCATCCGGCATTCACTCTGTAGATTCAGTTTAAAATTAGCTGTCTGCCGTGGGGACTTATCATTGTACGTGTGAGAGGAGACTCTTATTCCTGGAGAAGGGAGGGTCAGTCACCAGAAAGCCAACGACAAGGTTACAAGTGTCGTCTGGGGCGTGCGGGCTCCAAGGGAAGGCATTATCTATTTTCATCATCTATTTATGGCCTCAAAGGTTGTCCTGTAGGATGTTCAGTTGTTCAGCACAATGTTTTCCTAGTGAGTGTGGGAAGAAGATGAGAATGAGCTATTTAAAGGGTTATCCTAGAGTCTGTCCAGGGCTCCGATGCAGCCGGTGCAGACATCCCCACTCGATGGCGAGCTTCACGTCCAAAATCAAACACAGTCGTTCATCCTCGGAACACAGACCCTTTGTGTCTATTTCTTCCCAGGTAGGCACCTCGTGGTTAACACAGACAGGAAAATGAATTGGGTCAGGTAGTCAAATATCCTCTTGTAAATAGGAATAGGGTGAAAGCCCTTTAATCGAGGATTCTAGCATCCGGCATTCACTCTGTAGATTCAGTTTAAAATTAGCTGTCTGCCGTGGGGACTTATCATTGTACGTGTGAGAGGAGACTCTTATTCCTGGAAAAGGGAGGGTCAGTCACCAGAAATCAGTCACCAGAAAGCCAACGACAAGGTTACAAGTGTCGTCTGGGGCGTGCGGGCTCCAAGGGAAGGCTTTTAAGGTCTGGGATTCACTTTTGGTGGTAAAGTACAGCATTTTGACGGGGAAAGCCTGCTTTTAGCCTCCTCAAATATTTTTGTGCTTGACTTATTTCCAGCTCGTCCATAGGATGAGAGTACCTTCAAAGATAAGCATTGGTGGGGCTTTGCTCGTGGTGCAGTAGTTAAGAATCTGCCTGCCAATGCAGGGGACACGGGGTTGAGCCCTGGTCCGGGAAGATCCCACATGCCACGGAGCAACTAAGCCCATGTGCCACAACTACTGAGCCTGCGCTCTAGAGCCAGTGAGCCACAACTACTGAGCCCACGTGCCACAACTACTGAGCCCGCGAGCCACAACTATTGAGCCCATGAGCCACAACTCCTGAAGCCCGCGCTCCGCAACTAGAGAAGCCACCGCGATGAGAAGCCCACGCACCGCAAGAAGAGTAGCCCCCGCTCGCTGCAACTAGAGAAAGCCCGCGCGCAGCAACGAAGTCCCAACGCAGCCAAAAATTAAATAAATAAATTAGTTAATTAATTAATTTATGAAAAGATAGGCATTGGCCCACAGAGGAAAGTGGGGGTCTCGGATGGAGAGTTAAAACATGTGCTCACCAGGAGGGAGATGTGCTGTATTCAGTGAAAGCAAAATGGGGTTTGTGAAATAGCCTCCACTAGCTTTTGCAGTTATAAAGCTATCTCGGAGGGAAAAAATACACACACACACACACACACACACACACACACACACACACACACGCCATGGAGACTGGCTGCTAAAAAATTTTCAGATGTTCAAGAAACCTCAAAAAGCTGGCAAGCACGGCAGGGGACGGTTTCTCTTTCCGGGGGCTTCTCACAGCCGCCTTCCCGCAAACCTCCGACTTTCCGTGGTACCTCCTTCCTCCAGGTGATGGCCGGCCTTCCCTGTTCACTGAGAAACACACGCCATCGGAAAGGGCTTCCCCTCCCGTGGCCTCCCCGTTGCCACCTCCAGTGGCCAATTCTCTTTGCCCCCCGTATCCGGTCTTCTAGGCCCCTTGGACGTGTTTGGTTGTCTCTCCTTCGTGGAACTTTTCTTCCCATCAGCTCCCAGGCCCCTGTGTGTGATGGTGGCCCTTGCTGTCGCATCCCAGCAGGCGTGCGCAGCCCTGGTTCTCCCTTCCCTGGCTTCTGACTTAGAGTCTAACGCCCGTGTCCTGGCACAGGGGACTGGGAAGGCATCTGGGATTATCATTTAATATGGGTTAGGCAGGCTGTGTTCCACCGTGTAACCCAAGGTGGGGTCTGGCTGCTCGCTGCTCAAAAGCCAATGAAGAGGCCAGGCTGGTGGAAAGGAAAGTTTGCTTTGATTCGGATGCTGGCAACCAGAGCGGGGAGGGCAGACTCCTGTCCAAAAGCCGACTCCCCCCACTGACAACCAGTGGGCAAGAGCTTTTATAGACGGAGGGAGGGGCTGCATGCAGAAAACAGCACAGTCGGCTCTGACAGTCGTCTTGAAATTGGTCACTCACTGGTGGTCTGATCAGCGTCATCTTGATTGTTTTAAGTACAGTTAGCCTGCAGTTCCAGGGTCGGTTTGTTCCCATTTCCTTGAGGCCAGTTCTCGGAATTGTGGCAGCTTCTGTCATGACTACCGTCTGGTCATCGTGGAGTTAACGTCTCCCACCTGGTGAGGGTTTCAGTCTCTCTAAGACAGCTCACAGGATATGGCTCAGAATATTATCTGTAGCCCTTAAGGAGGGACTAACGGTCCCTTGACTTTGCTTACTGACTAAACTATTATTATTTTGTCTTGTTGGACTGTTTTCCTTTGTTTCTGCATTTTCTCACTTCTCTGATTTAAACGTATTCTTTGCCTACAGTCTTTGCACAGACAAGAGGAAGGCTGAGGTCATGGGGGGCGAGGACCGCAGGGTCCTGCTCTGTCTCCGTAGAGGGTGGAGAGTTACTCAAAGGGGGGAGGGTTCAAAAAGCGTCACAGTTGTCCACGTTGGACCTTGATCTAGTGAAATTTGGATCCCTGATGTCAGTGCCCTAACTGGCAATGTCTGCTGAAACTAAGGTTTAGCTATCTCTCAGATTTCTAGGATACACCGAAGTCTCTAAATGCTTTTGTTTTTGAAGAAAGCAAAACACGAATGAGCTAAGACTCAGAAAAGAGCAAAAGGAACAGAATGTCTAAAGAAAAGTAGACAGAAGGCAATCACAGAGGCTAAAACACCATTAATGAATTATTGACAACAGAACATCAGAAGAGTGAGTACATCAGGAAACAAGAGCTGTTTCTTAGATGAAAGCAATCAAGCAGGCAAACTTCCAGAATATCTACTCAGGGGAAGAAAAGAACAAGCACAATGAGAGGAGGGACATGGCCACACCCTCACCTCCTGCCCATGCAACCCCTCAACCCCGAACTAGTCTCCCCGCAGCCTCTCTGGATCTCTGCCCCGACACCCCTTCCACAGCCAGACTGCCCTTGCGAAAGTGTGCATGGATCCAGTCCAGCCATGCGAAAAGTCCTCCAGCCTCTTCCCGTTGCCCTTAGCAACCCATCCAGCCTTCCAGAGATGCCCAAGAGGGACTTCACCTGTGCCTGTCTCTTGGCCTCGGAGCACAGGCTCCAGACGCGCAGGCTCAGTAGTTGTGGCTCACGGGCCCCGTTGCTCCGCGGCACGTGGGATCTTCCCGGACCGGGGCTCGAACCCGTGTCCCCTGCACTGGCAGGCGGATTCTCAACCACTGCGCCACCAGGGAAGCCCTAAATTTTTAATTTTTAAATTTCTTTTTGGCTGCCTCGGGTCTTCGTTGCTGCGCGCGGGCTTTCTCTAGTTGCAGCGAGCGGGGGCTACTCTTCGTTGCGGTGCACGGTCTTCTCATTGCAGTGGCCTCTCCTGTTGCGGAGCTCGGGCTCCAGGTGCACGGGTGCACAGGCTTCAGTAGTTGCAGCACGCGGGCTCAGTAGTTGTGGCACATGGGCTTAGTTGCTCCGCGGCATGTGGGATCTTCCCGGACCAGGGCTCGAACCCGCGTCCCCTGCATTGGCAGGTGGATTCCCAAACACTGTGCCACCAGGGAAGCCCTTTCCTGCCCTTCTTTTTGTCCTTTAACCTACCACGCTCGTTCTGGCTTAGGAGCCTTGGCAGTGCTGGCCCTTGGCCTCTACAGGCCTGCTTCCCATGAAACCCCGGCTCCTCTGAGCATTGTCCCAGGCAGCCACGTTCTCCTGTCCCCATCACATGCCCTCGCTTTGTCATCTTCATGTCACTGTCTGTTATCAATTTGTTTACTTCGTCTATGGTTTCCCCCACTAGGATGGAAGCTCCATCGGAAAAGATCTCTGGGTATTTTCACGACTGTATCATCAGCACCTAAATCAACACCAGGAACAGTGATTTTAATCCCTAAAATGTCAAGTCTCCCTGGCAGAGTCCTTATTATGAATTGAGTTTATAAAGTTAAACACAATATTTATTGAAGGAAGGAATGAATACGTATGGAAGAGTTTGAAAAGATTACAAAATACAATAAATGCTAATAGAAAAATTTTTAGCTGCACAAAATGGAAAACTTGAAGAGTCCAATAATTAAAAATTTTTTAAAAATTTGTTCAAGATTTACTTTCCCCAAACTTCAGATTAGAAATCTGTAGACCAACCTGACCTTTTAACGTAAGTGTGAGATCCTACATATGATACTAGCAAATTAAATTTAACAGCACATTTAAAGAATCATTTATTATGATCATGTAGGATTTACTACTGGAATACAAGAATCACTACACTAATACTAATATATTAATTAATCAAATCAGTAACTTAAAAGGAAGAGTTCATTAGATGCTGAAGAGATTTGTGAAGTTCAAGGCTCTTGCCCTATTGAAAGTTCAAGGCTCTTGCCCTATTGAAAGTTCAAGGCTCTTGCCCTATTGAAAAAGCCTTAACACACTAGAGACAAGAAGGTGCAAATTTGGGAGAGAAGATGTAGCTTTATTGAGTAACAGCTGACTTAAATGTGAAAGCCTAGAAGTATTTCCATTAAAACCGGGGGTAGGGGGTGGCGCGGTGGTTGCGCGTCCGCCTGCCGATGCAGGGGAACCGGGTTCGCGCCCCGGTCCGGGGGGATCCCGCGTGCCGCGGAGCGGC
>NC_041226.1:3434212-3438216 GCF_002837175.3 Physeter macrocephalus | reverse complement strand
GGCTGGGCCCGTGAGCCGTGGCCGCTGAGCCTGCGCGTCCGGGGCCTGTCCTCCGCGACGGGAGAGGCCACAGCAGAGGGAGGCCCGCGTACCACAAAAAAAAAAAAAAAAAAAAAAACCGGGGGTAAAGCAAGGATGTCTGGTATCGTTATTATTACTCACCATTTCCCGGAAGCTCTGGGCAATGCACTTAGAGATCAAATGGAAATAAGATATATAATTACTTAAAAGGAGGGGAATAAAGCACAGCCAATATTGTTGACTACCTCAGAAAACCCCAGACAATCAACTGAAGAAGCGTTTCCTGATAAAGAATCAGCACACTGGCTGGATGCAAGGTAACTAATATCTAAAAGTTGATAGCTTGCTTCTACACCAGCATGCTGCTGCATCCTTCATCTGGTCTGAACCAAACTGTTTGTCATAATTCAGAAATGGGACCAGAACCTTCTTCATTAAGAAAATATTATAGCTCTCTTTGCTGCATCTACTGTGAGAATGAAGACCATTCTCAGCAATCAGACTGTCGACATTCCAGAAAATGTCGACATTACTCTGAAGGGACGCACAGTTATTGTGAAGGGCCCCAGAGGCACCCTGCGGAGGGACTTCAATCACATCAATGTAGAACTCAGTCTCCTCGGGAAGAAAAAGAAGAGGCTCCGGGTTGACAAATGGTGGGGGAATAGAAAGGAACTGGCCACTGTTCGCACCATCTGTAGTCACGGACAGAGCACGATCAAGGGTGTTACACCGGGCTTCCGATACAAGATGAGGTCTGTGTATGCTCACTTGCCCATCACCGTGGTTATTCAGGAGAATGGTTCTCTTGTTGAAATCCGAAATCTTGGGGGTGAAGACTACATCCGCAGGGTTCGGATGAGGCCAGGTGTTGCTTGTTCAGTATCTCAAGCCCAGAAAGATGAGTTGATTCTTGAAGGAAATGACATTGAACTTGTGTCAAATTCAGCTGCTTTGATTCAGCAAGCCACAACAGCTAAAAACAGGGATATCGGAAAATTTTTGGATGGTATCTATGTTTCTGAAAAAGGAACAGTTCAGGCTGAGGAATAAGATCTGAGTGATCCAGTTACAGAAACCGCAAGAGGCCAAGCTCATATGTGATATTTTAAAAAGGAATAAAAGCTCTTTTGACTTGGGGAAAAAAAAAAAAAAATATTGTAATTTCCCATCGATGTGGTTCTCCCTCTTCCTCGTTCTGGGAAGTCTACCGCACAGCGCCTGCCCACGGGGAAGTGCGCAGTCTGAGGAAGCTGCCCTGCTTGAAACTGATCTTAAAGGTGAGAGTCACTTGAATAAAGCAGGGCTGTGGGCGGGCGCGGGTGAGGAGCGGGGTGATGAACATACAGCACAGTGTTCTCAGTGCTGTCTAAGGGGCGGCTTGACAAGAGAAGTACTCAGGGGGTCAACATCACTTGGCCCGAGTTGAATAATTTAAGACCTTTAAGTGTTTCTTTTTGGAAAAGAAATCAAGAGTTAATTGGTCTCTGGAAGTGATGGACCGCATGAGTGGAACCGGACGGGAGAAGGGGGTGCAGGTGGCTGGCAAAGGCACTGGGAGATTGTGGTGACTTTAAGCGCCCTAACCTCTCCCGGCAGCGACATCCCAGATCAGAGGCTCAGCTTTTGCACGGAAGGAGCACCTCACACGCTGGGTACAAAATTCTGTCAAAGAGTTTCTGCCGGGAGGGTCACCTTGTTTACTGTCTTCTCTTGGGACGGATGATCTTTGTTTCTGAAAATCGCTACTTTTTTTGCTGTTATATTTTCTTTGCGTGTGTTTGTTCATTGCTTAATGACCTCCCTTGGAGCGTTAGAGTGCTACTGTTCTGTCTGCCTAACTCTGCTTCCCCTTCTGTGCTGGGATCAGGTTGTTTACCGTCTTTGGGATGGATGATTCTGAAAATCTCTACATTTTTTGCTGTTATAATATATTCTCTTTGTGTGTGTGTTTGTTCATTGCTTAATGACCTTCCTTGGAGCGCTAGAATGCTACTGTTCTGTCTGCCTAACGCCCCTTCCCTTTCTGGGCTTTCCAATACATCTTATTGTTTTATTTTATTTTTTGCTTGTGTGTTCGTTTATTCTGTTATTCCACATATATTAACCACCTATGTGGAATTTAGGGGAACTTAGGCCAAAACCATGAAAACAACTTTGGCCCTCATTGCAGCACACTTTGAGCTTCATTAGTTCCTTAAATCTCGGTGCGGGTTAAGTTTCAGATTCTTTTCCTGAGAGGATGGAGTGGGGAGAGAGGATGAGAGATTCTGGAATCCTCAAGAGAGTGGAAAAGACATAGAAAGATGAACAGGGGGGTTCACCAAATCAAACTGTGAGCGCCCCAACTTTCCCGGCACCTGAGTGGGTGGGTGTGGACCTTGGTTACTTCACTAGCGCCAACAGAAAGAGTTGTTCTTAAATCACAGACACTATAAAGATGCTTGAAGGAGTGTTCACCACCTAAAGAGCTGCAGGATCTCAGTACCAGGGAAAATGTGGGTATCATTCTGTAGGTGTTTCCACTTGGGGTGAGTTAATAAAACTTATCAAAGCCAGGTGAAATTGGAGCAAATCTTTTCCAACCAGTACCCGTCACTGCCTCTCTCCAACACCAGGCTATAAGCGTCTTAAGGGCAGGGGCTGAGTCTTGTTCACCATTATTCCTAGTACAATAACCAAATCAATATTAATTAATTAATTAATCACGCTACGTGATGGCCCAGAGTGCCAGGACCCCCTTCCCAAATTAAAACCTGATTCCATCTTACTGTGGGAAACTGTTTCTTTTGACTTTAATTTTCTACCACGCTATGAAAATTTATGAGGGAGAAGATAGAGCCCATAAACTTTCCCCCAGTTCCAGGCAAGCCTCTTGTGTTCCGGAGCACACACCGTCCTTGAATGGCTGCACCTCCCAATGCCTGCCCAGCTCACTTGGAATAAAATGTCAGCCCCTCGCTGGGGATGTAACCTCTTCCCTGCCAACCTCCCCAGAATGGGATGAAAGGAACCTTTGTCTTCATCACAAATCCTTTCTTAGGAAGACAAAATCAAACACACTGTCAAAACCCTGATGTTACCACTTTTAGCGTATGAATGCGTGCTGACTGAAGGCGATGGGAAATGGAACAGCGGGGTGCCTGCTGGAAAGAGGGCACTTTCACAGCGCCCGTGGCCTTGCCCCTCCCCCTTCCTCGGGAGGCCTGGGAAGAGAGCTGCGTGTGTTCCTGCCTCAGCCTTGAGGACCAGGGCTTTCATTGTGCTGAGCTGGGTTTCCCACTGAGCTGCCACTCAGACGCAGCGGGACTGGATGTCGGCAACCGCGTTGCCAAGGCCGCGTGAGCATCCAAGGACCATCTCCGCGGAGAAACGGCCGTGGGAAAATGCGGCCCCTCCCAGCATCACCCACGTCGTCTTCACCAGCACCTTCAAGACTGTAAACCCCCGTTCGGCTCCCACAACCTAGGATTCGCTGCTGCTGCTGCCGCTGGGTGAGGTCCCATCAGGTAGCCGAAGGCAAAGAGAGGACCAGTGCGGGCCGGTCATCCCTTCCTGGAGGAGAGCTTTCTGATTCAGATTCCTCGGGTGTCACTGCCAATTCAATTCACAGTTCACGGACGGATTCAACCGCGATTCCCCAGGAGAAAAGGCCGCGAGATTTGAAACTCAAATTGTTTTTAGCACGTTTATTGGAATATAATTGCTTTACAATGGTGTGTTAGTTTCCGCTTTATGACAAAGGGAATCAGCTATACGTATACATATATCCCCATATCCCCTCCCTCTTGCGTCTCCCTCCCACCCTCCCTATCCCACCCCTCCAGGTGGTCACAGAGCACCGAGCTGATCTCCCTGTGCCGTGCAGCTGCTTCCCACTAGCTGTCTATTTTACGTTCGGTAGTGTATATATGTCCATGCCACTCTCTCACTTCGTCCCAGCTTACCCCTCCCCATCCCTGTGTCCTCAAGTCCATTCTCTA
>NC_041226.1:3433720-3433909 GCF_002837175.3 Physeter macrocephalus | reverse complement strand
CCCTTTTTTTTTTTTTTTTTAGATTCCTTATATATGTGTTAGCATACGGTATTTGTTTTTCTCTTTCTGACTTACTTCACTCTGTATAACAGTCTTTAGGTCCTTCTACCTCACTACAAATGACTCAATTTCGTTTCTTTTTATGTCTGAGTAATATTCCATTGTATATATGTGCCACATCTTCTTTAT
>NC_041226.1:3432142-3432641 GCF_002837175.3 Physeter macrocephalus | reverse complement strand
AATCCAAGAACATGGTATATCTCTCCATCTATTTGTATCATCTTTAATTTCTTTCATCAGTGTCATAGTTTTCTGCATATAGGTCTCTTGTCTCCTTAGGTAGGTTTATTCCTAGGTATTTTATTCTTTTTGTTGCAATGGTAAGTGGGAGTGTTTCCTTAAATTCTCTTTCAGATTTTTCATCATTAGTGTATAGGAATGCAACAGATTTCTGTGCATTAACTTTGTATCCTGCTACTTTACCAAATTCATTGATTAGCTCTAGTAGTTTTCTGGTAGCCTCTTTAGGATTCTCTATGATAGTATCATGTCATCTGCAAACAGTGACAGTTTTACTTCATCTTTTCCTATTTGGATTCATTTTTTCTTTTTCTTCTCTGATTGCTGTGGCTAAAACTTCCAAAACTATGTTGAATAATAGTGGTGAGAGTGGACAACCTTGTCTTGTTCCTGATCTTAGAGGAAATGCTTTCAGTTTTTCACCATTGAGAATGATGTT
>NC_041226.1:3409527-3431245 GCF_002837175.3 Physeter macrocephalus | reverse complement strand
TTCATTTATTTCTGACCTGATCTTTATGATTTCTTTCCTTCTGCTAACTTTGGGGTTTTTTTATTCTTCTTTCTCTAATTGCTTTAGGTTTAAGTTTAGGTTGTTTATTTGACACCTTTCTTGTTCCTTGAGGTAGGACTGTATTGCTATAAACTTCCCTCTTAGAACTGCTTTTGCTGCATCCCATAGGTTTTGGGCCATCGTGTTTCATTGTCATTTGTTTCTAGGTATTTTTTGATTTCCTCTTTGAGTTCTTCAGTGATCTCTTGGTTATTTAGTAGTGTATTGTTTAGCCTCCATGTGTTTGCATTTTTTACAGATTTTTTCCTGTAATTGATATCTAATCTCATAGAGTTGTGGTTGGAAAAGATACTTGATACAATTTCAATTTTCTTAAATTTACCAGGGTTTGATTTGTGACCCAAGATATGATCTATCCTGGAGAATGTTCCGTGACCACTTGAGAAGAAAGTGAATTTTGTTGTTTTTGGATGGAATGTCCTATAAATATCAATTAAGTCCATCTTGTTTAATGTATCGTTTAAAGCTTGTGTTTCTTTATTTATTTTCATTTTGGATGATCTGTCCATTGGTGAAAGTGGGGTGTTAAAGTCCCCTATTATGATTGTGTTACTGTCGATTGATTTCCATTTGCATGGAATATCTTTTTCCATCCCTTCACTTTCAGTCTGTATGTGTCCGTAGGTCTGAAGTGGGTGTCTCATAGACAGCAATATATATGGGTCTTGTTTTTGTATCCATTCAGCCAGTCTATGTCTTTTGGTTGGAACATTTAATCCATTTACATTTAAGGTGGTTATCGATATGTATGTTCCTATTACCATTTTCATAATTGTTTGGGGTTTGTTATTGTACGTCTTTTCCTTCTCTTGAGTTTCCTGCCTAGAGAAGTTCCTTTAGCAGTTGTTGTAAAGCTGGTTTGGTGGTGCTGAATTCTCTTAGCTTTTGCTTGTGTGTAAAGGTTTTAATTTCTCCGTCGAATCTGTATGCGATTCTTGCTGGGTAATCTTGATTGTAGGTTTTTCCCTTTCATCACTTTAAATATGTCCCGCCACTCCCTTCTGGCTTGCAGAGTTTCTGCTGAAAGATCAGCTGTTAACCTTATGGGGATTCCCTTGTATGTTATTTTGTTGTTTTTCCCTTGCTGCTTGTAATATTTTTTCTTTGTATTTAATTTTTGCTAGTTTGATTAATATGTGTCTTGGCTTGTTTCTCCTTCGATTTATCCTGTATGGGACTTTTGTTTGTTTGCTCTTTAGTTCTTCTAGCTCCTTGTTAAACATTTCTTGTATTTTCTCCATTCTATTTCCAAGATTTTGGATCATCTTTACTATCATTATTCTGAATTCTTTTTCAGGTAGACTGCCTATTTCCTCTTCATTTGTTTGGTCTGGTGGGTTTTTGCCTTGCTCCTTCATCTGCTGTGTTTTTCTCTGTTTTCTCATTTTGCTTAACTGTGTTTGGGGTGTCCTTTTCGCAGGCTGCAGGTTCATAGTTCCCACTGTTTTTGGTGTCTGCCCCCAGTGGCTAAGATTGGTTCAGTGAGTTGTGTAGGCTTCCTGGTAGAGGGGACTGGTGCCTGTGTTCTGGTGGATGAGGCTGGATCTTGTCTTTCTGGTAGGCAAGACCGCATCCGGTTGTGTGTTTTGGGGTGTCTGTGACCTTATTATGATTTTAGGCAGCCTCTCTGCTAATGGGTGGGGTTGTGTTCCTGTCTTGCTAGTGGTTTGGCATAGAGTATGCAGCACTGTGGCTTGCTGGTCGTTGAGTGGATCTGGGTCTTGGTGTTGAGATGGAGACGTCTAGGAGAGCTTTCGCCATTTGATAGTGCGTGGATCTGGGAGGTCTATGGTGGACCAATGTCCTGAACTCGGCTTTCCTATGTCAGAGGCACAGGCCTCACACCCGGCCGGAGCACCAAGACCCAGTCAGCCACATGGGTCAGAAGAAAAGGGAGGAAGAAAAGGAAGAAAGAAAGAAAAAAATAAAATAAAATAAAGTTATTTAAAAAATAGTTATTTAAATAAAACATTAAAAAATTACTAGAATAAAAAAATTTTTTATGTAATTTTAAAAAAGAAAGAAGAGAGCAACCAAAGCAGAAAACAAATCCACCAATGATAACAAGCACTAAAAACTATACTAAAAAAACCCAAAAAACGGGCAGACAGAACCCTAGGACAAATGGTAAAAGCAAAGCTATACAGACAAAATCACACAAAGAAGCATACATGTGCACACTCACAAAAAGAGAAAAAGGAAAAAAGTATATCTATATCTATCTAGCTAGCTAGCTAGCTATATAAAGGAAGAGAGCAACCAATTCAATAAACAAATCTACCAATGATAATAAACTCTAAATACTAAACTAAGATAAACATAAAACCAGAAACGAGTTAGATGCAGAAAGCAAACCCCAAGTCTACAGTTGCTCCCAATATCCACCACCTCAATTTGGGATATTCGTTGTCTATTCAGGCATTCCACAGATGCAGGTACATCAAGCTGATTGTGGAGCTTTAATCCGCTGCTCCTGAGGCTGCTGGGAGAGATTTCCCTTCCTCTTCTTTGTTCGCACAGCTCCCGGGGTTCAGCTCTGGACTTGGCCCCGCCTCTGCGTGTAGGTCGCCTGAGGGCGTCTGTTCCTCGCTCAGACGGTTCGGGGTTAAAGAAGCAGCTGATTCGGGGGCTCTGGCTCACTCAGGCCAGGGGGAGGGAGGGGTACGGATGCGGGGCGAGTCTGAAGCGGCAGAGGCCGGCATGACGTTGCACCAGCCTGAGACGTGCCGTGTGTTCTCCCGGGGAAGTTGTCCCTGGATCCCGGGACCCGGGCGGTGGCGGGCTGCACGAGCTCCCGGGAGGGGAGGTGTGGATCGTGACCTGTGCTCGCACACAGGCCTCTTGGTGGCGGCAGCAGCGGCCTTAGCGTCCCATGCCCGTCTCTGGGGTCCGCGCTGAAGCTGCGGCTCGCGCCCGTCTCTGGAGCTCCTTTAAGCGGCACGCTGAATCCTCTCTCCTCGCGCACCCGAAACAATGGCCTCTTGCGTCTTCGGCAGCTCCAGACTTCTCCCGACTCCCTCCCGGCCAGCCGTGGCGCACTAGCCCCTTCAGGCTGTGTTCGCGCCGCCGACCCCAGTCCTCTCCCTGCGATCCGACCGAAGCCCGAGCCTCAGCTCCCAGCCCCGCCCGCCCCGGCGGGAGAGCAGACGAGCCTCTCGGGCTGGTGAGTGCCGGTCGGCGCCGACCCTCTGCGGGAATCTCTCCGCTTTGCCCTCCGCACCCCTGTGGCTGCGCTCTCCTCCGCGGCCCCGAAGCTTCACCCCTCCGCTCTCCGCAGTCTCCGCCCGCGAAGGGGCTCCTAGTGTGTGGACGCCTTTCCTCCTTCACGGCTCCCTCCCACTGGTGCAGGGCCCGTCCTATTCTTTTGTCTCTGTGTTTTCGTTTCTCTTTTGTCCTACCCAGGTACGCGGGGTGTTTCTTGCCTTTTGGGAGGTCTGAGGTCTTCCGCCAGCGTTCAGTGGGTGTTCTGCAGGAGCTGTTCCACGTGTAGATGTATTTCTGATGTATTTGTGGGGAGGAAGGTGATCTCCACGTCTTACTCTTTTGCCATCTTGAAACATACCTCAAAACTCAAATTTTAAATTGAATCACAGTCTAGTTAATCTTTCGTAATTAATTACTCCGTGTACAGCCACTGATTATTTCAGCATCCTAAGTCCCAAATCTGAGGTAAGTGACGTTTGGCGGAGTCGTTATCTGCTTTTGACTCCATCTGTGTTGTCTTAACGGCTCTTTGAAATTACGGGGTCCAGCTGTTGTGCAGCTTGGACTTTTTGTTTCGTCTCTTCGTTAGTCGTATGTATATAAATGGGTTAATACTGTTTTAGTTGTGACTCGTCTAATTTTTTAGAAAACATCTAATACTTGGATAGCCTTAGGTTCAGGTCAGAGTTTACAGAGATGCAGAGAGTTCCAGACACACCGTTCCCATTTCCCGCATTGCCGACATCTTACTACAGCAGGGTCTGCCCCAGGAACCAACACTGGTACGTTACCATTAACCTGCACTCTGTCCTCAGATTTCATCAGTTTCCCCCAATGCTCTTCTCTGTTCCAGGATCCTGTCTAGGTGCCTAGATTACATTTAGGTGTCATGTCTCCGTAACCTCCTCTGGTCTGTGACAGTTTGTCAGGCTTTCCTCCCCTTGTGCTGCCCACTGACCAGGAACCCTGGAGGGCTTCACGGAAGAGGTCACATCCAGGACCTTTCCTTTACAGCATCCTTTTGATGGCAAACTGATCAGTCACCTCTCTGAGAGTGAAAAGGACCCCAAACCCTTGGCTTGTCCCGGTCAGCACCACCACCCGTGATAAAGGGAGATGTCACCAGTGTTGATGTCAATCTTCTCTCTTCTGCTGCCGACAAACAGATGCCTTTTCTGTGAAGCCTGGTGCCCAGTGCGGTTGTAACTGTCGCTGGTCCCCTGTGTGGCCCCTTCCACTACGGCGTGAGGCTGGGGCCCGGCCATGCCCTCATACCCCTGGTAGGGCTCACCGATGGGTGGAAGCCTGTGTGGTATGAGGGATCAGAGCAAGAACCCTGGAGAGGCACAATGCCCCCACCCAGGACAGGCCCCGTAAGTCCTCAGCTGCTCTGGGGTCGGCCCCATCAGCTGCTCTGAGGTCAGGACCAGAGGGTCTCTGGAGGCCGCCAGGGGAGACGAGGTTGTCCAGCCATCTGGGAGGACAGTGGGAAGAGGGGATAATATCTGAGGACTGAGCCTTTTGCCGAAGAGAATGAGCAAATCCCTGAGGGTAATGCTTCAATGATCCCATCAGACTGGATTGACTGAATGCTGGGAAATTCCGTCCCCGCCGCCTCACTGCAGTGCCCGGGGCTCCTCGGGACAAGCAGCTCAGGGATGGAGAGGGGCAGAGGAAGGGGTGGGGGGGGGGGGCCCCCATCAGGTTCATTGTGGGCTGCAGCTGCCGGGGCAGAACCCCAGAGCATCCTCTGTTTCATGTCCCCAGCACTTCTGCAAGTATCGGAGGATAGATGGGCTTCTGCATTTCCTAGTTATAAATTTCATCTTTAGTCATCACTCCTGCAAAAGGGACTCACTACGGGTTTCCAGATAATCACAGAATAATGTGACAGATGGAGCTGCAGACCTACTTTATGGGACACGAAGACGCTTTGCCTAATGAGGGAGATGAAACATTTATGACCCTCATGTTTCACTTCCAACCCAAAGCCTAGGATATTTCATAAATATTATTTTATATCAATGCTTGCAGAATCACTATCCCAGGAGCATTTGATCAGTCAGATATTTCCTCTCTGGAAAGGCTCTTGTGAGATCAGAGCCATGTGTGTAGCTACACAGGACACACACGTGCAGTGGAGAGGCCGACTCCCAGCCTGGGCCGTTCAGCTGAGAGCCGCCCCGGGAAGGAAACACCAGGCTCTACTCTGTTTCATCAGCACCAGGGCTGCGAGGAAGGGATGAAGTCTGCAATGGAATGTAAACAGCTGTGCGAGCTCTGGAGAAGTCCAATCCTCCCTGCGCTCTGGGGTACACAGAGATGCAATTTTCAGCACCTCGAAAGGGAGAAAAATGGGGGATCATGGCATAGGATGTAAGCGCTGGGGTTTGCCAGGAGGGGGTGTGCTCACGCCAATGTCACCAATGAGGAAGCAGAGTCAGGGAGGTGCCGGGGATTTGGGCGAGGTCCCAGGGCTGCTTCGTGGGAACCAGGGCTCAGAGCAACCTCTGGGCCAAACCAAAACAAACCCCCAAGACTTCATCTGGGTAACTTTACCAGGAAGTGTACTGCTTAGCATCTCCTTCAGTCTTCACTACAACCCTATAGATGATGTATATAGCAAGAAGTCTTGTTCTCATCTGATGTAAGGATCAGAAGCTCAGAGGGACCAGTTTCCCAGCTTAGAGCTGGGCTAAGCCTCCTTCTGGCCTCACTGTGTGGGGCCCATTTCCCAAGAGTGGGTGGAGCTGGCCGAAGGCAGCTGCTTCTGACGTTTCCCACCGGCTCTGTAAAGGGGGCTGTTCTCTCCTCCTTCAGATCACGGCAGTGCCGGGGGACAGGCCTGGTGGACAGTCAGGCCGAGAGCATCCTAACCACGCTTGGACAACCTGACACCGCCAGGCCGACTTCCTGGACATTGTTTGTTACCCTCACCCGCCAAGCCTCAGTTTCCTCTTCTGTCCAACGAGGGTGCGTGTAAATCAGTAAACGCACACGCAGGCCCACACGCACACCCGCCCTGTTCGCTGGCGAACAATAATGACGTCAACTTGACTTGCAAGACTTTTCTCAGGCTGAACACGCAACAAGCCTCAGTCACCACATCCTTGCAGGGGCCCTGAAGTAGGGTGACCGTGATCCCCAGTTTGTGAAGGAGGAGGCTGTGGCACGGGGTCCCCACCTGGGGTCAGCAGAGCTTTTGCCCCGCAGTCCTGCCTCAGGGTGCCCGGCAGGTGGGGACCGCGCAGGGATGGTGGGACCCACTGTGTCCATAGCCCTGACCACCTACGTGGAACCAGGAGATTTTTTTTTTCGAAAAAAATTTTTTTAAACATCTTTATTGGAGTATAATTGCTTTACAATGGTGTGTTAGTTTCTGCTTTATAACAAAGTGAATCAGCTATACGTATACATATATCCCCATGTCTCCTCCCTCTTGCGTCTCCCTCCCACCCTCCCTATCCCACCCCTCTAGGTGGTCACAAAGCACCGAGCTGATCTCCCTGTGCTATGTGGCTGCTTCCCACTAGCTAGCTATTTTACATTCGGTAGTGTATATATGTCCATGCCACTCTCTCACTTCGTCCCAGCTTACCCTTCCCCCTCCCCGTGTCCTCAAGTCCATTCTCTACGTCTGCGTCTTTATTCCTGTCCTGCCCCTAGGTTCTTCAGAACGCTTTTTTTTTTAGATTGCAGGTGATTCTTTGAGTGTAACGTCCAACTGTTGCAAAAAGTAAGAAAAATCATTCCAATCGTTCTTGTCTCCTTTTTGAAAGTGTGCTTGGTGCCCATTTCTCATGTCCCGGTCAGAAGGATTCCGAGCAAGCACATGAATGAGTGGACTTCTGAGTGCTGCCACGTCCTCAAAGGGTCACGTCAGTGAAGCAGCCGAGCCCGGCGTTCAGGCTTTGATCTTGGCCTTGAATCAGGCAGCCAGTTAGCCGCAGCAGAGCCTTCTTAATTATCCCAAATGTAACTGGGAAGGCTTGGCCAACCACTCGATATAGGAACACCCGGCATCTGACACCAAAGTCACGTGTTCTTCTCTTGGAACACATCTGGAACCCCGGTACACACACCCTCACTCCTCCAGAAAGTGGACACGCCACTCACAACACTTCGCTGTTATAAAATACCTCTATCATTTTTTCAGGTTTAAAAGCCAAACACACAGCCACCGCTGTGCAGAGCGCAGGCCTTGTTCTCGCCACCTGGTCCTCGGACACCCCATCCTCGAGGGCACGCAGAGCCGGCGGCTGGGCTGGCCTCTGCCGGAAGCCCCAGGGTCCGAGGGGCCTTTCTGCACTGGGCTTGCTGGCGGGATCAGTTCCAGGTTGTCCCCGGGACGGGCTGCCTGTCTGGAGAGGACCGTCTACCTGGGGCCTGAGGTGCACGCCTGGCTGACCCCACGTCCCTCCCACCGCCACCGTGACACGGATGCCTCGCGGCCCTCTCTCCTTTCTTCTTCCCAGGCGCCAGTGAGCATCTTTTGTCATCTTTCTTCCCATAGCTCACTTGTTTTTGGTTTCAGTCTTTCCCTGCTCTTCTCTAAAGCGTCAAATATTCCGGACGGACCTGTGGCATTTTGATGCCACTTTGCTCACCCTGGACATCCCCTAATGTGACACCCAGGACAGATTAAATACATGCTGAACAAACGAATCAACTGTTGCAGGAAGGGGGACCCCTTGCAGGGCCCGAGGGCGGGCTCTATGTCTAGCACTCGGAAATGAACTGTCCGAGGAGACACACGTGCTGACAAAACAAAAGGCTTTACTGGGAAGGGGGGGGCCCAGGTGGAGAGCAGGAGGGTAAGAGAACCCAGGAGAACTGCTCTCCCCGTGGCTCGCAGCCTTAGGGTTTACGGTGATCGAGTTACTGTCCGTGTTGTCTCTGGCCAATCATCTTCCTCGGCCCATATTTGGCCTGACTCGGTCCTTCCTGGTGGCGCGCGCATCTCTCGGCCAAGATGGAGTCCAGCGCGAGGGTTTCTGGGAGGCTGGCAGGACCAATCGTCTCTTCCCTCCTCCTTTCGGCCCCGCCCGAATTCTCCCGGTTAGTTCTCAGCTGCAGCGCGGCGTTCTTTTGGGGGACCTCCTGTGGCGAGACCACTCACGGAAGTGGTTAGCGTCCTGTGGCCAAGGCAGGCCGTTTCGGTCAGCGGTTCCCTGACAGGACGAAGGAGTGAATTTCATTTTTGGCCACACAAGCCACACCAGCCAGGCCAAATCCCAGGGGACAATGTCGGTCACGAACAGAGAACTGGGACATATTTCACTTACTGATTTGGGATCGAAGTTGAGAAGCAAGACACTGAAGAAGGTTGAAAAACAGTAAGTACCGGTTAAGATCTTAACGAGCTTTTTAGTGCTAAAAAAGGTCCTCACCTGGTTCCCTTGTGTAAGGAGGGCTCATTAACGGATATGTGAGGAGACGAAGACGTGAGGCTGGGTCCTGTGGCCTCAGGAGGACAATGCAGAAGGCTGTCTCAGTCTGAATAGACCTCAGCTCTCAGGGCAGGACTTGCCCAACGCCTTCTGTCTTTCACTTTCCTTCCACTATTTTCTGCTAACTCTGTCTCTGTATTTCACATTCAAACTCCCCAAGAGGAGAATCTGATTAGTCAATTCCAGTGGTGAAAATTAAATTAACCCCCAATCCGGAGCAGGGATATTCAAACTAATTAAGCCACGCTCTGGGCTTCCCTGGTGGCACCGTGGTTAAGAATCCGCCTGCCAATGCAGGGGACACGGGTTCGAGCCCTGGTCCGGGAAGATCCCACATGCCGCAGATCAGCTAAGCCCGTGTGCCACAACTACTGAGCCTGCGCTCTAGAGCCCGCGAGCCACAACTACTGAGGCCGCGAGCCACAACTACTGAAGCCTGCGTGCCTAGAGCCCGTGCTCCACAACAAGAGAAGCCACCGCAGTGAGAAGCCCGTGCACCGCAACGAAGAGTAGCTCCCGCTCGCCGCAGCTAAAGAAAACCCGCGTGCAGCAATGAAGACCCAACGCAGCCAAACATAAAAATAAATAAATTAATTAATTTTAAAAAATAATAAAATAAGCCACGCTCTAAGCTGCTTAAGTGTTCATCAGAAACCAGCAGAAAACAGAAGTAGAAGTAAAATATGTAAACGCGACCCTATGAATCCAGAGGGAACGGCCCTTTCTCTTTCCTCCCTCGTCCTCCCACCCCCCTCCACCTCCCTCTCTCTCCTGTACATACCCCAAACCACACTTGGTGGCTGTGTCAGTCCTTAGCATGACCCCCTCCCTGGCTGAGCAAACCCAGGCTCCCAGCCGGGGAGGTGGGAGGGGAGAGGAAGCCGGGCTGGCAGTGTTGCCCAGAGGAGGGGCCAGGGTAGCCAATCCCCAGGTGAGACGGAGGACCCTGCAGCCGGGGCACGTGTCCCGGTGTGGCACCCTGACATGGGGCCCGCTCTGTGACAGCCTGTTCAGAGGATATACAATGCAGAAACAAGCCTCTTTAGGCTGGAGGATTCAGCTCCGGTTCCATCACCCAAACCACGCTTGAGTGTGACCGTTTCATTTTGAGGAAGAAGGCCTGACGTTGCTATGATTTGCCCTGGGCGAGAGGTGGTATTTGTCTCTGGTGCCCGTGGTCCACTGACAGCCAGTCCCTCTTTTTCCCTGGGCAGTGAAACCTCATTTCCATTCTGGGATTGGCTGACTGAGGGGAGATGGAACCAGCTCCAGAGGATGAATCATGATGAGTGTAAGACAATACTGAGAATCCTATTCTCCTTTGTTAGTGATTGGGTTTGGGCAGCAGTGGAGTGAGGGCGTGCAACCCTGTTCTGGCCAGTGAGATGTAAAGGAAAGTCTTGGAGAATTTGGGGAAATATTTTCCTTTTTGATGAGAACAGATGTACATGAAGTGAATTTACCCTTTCCTTCCAGCCTTTGTATATTATTGTGGATGATGGGATGTTTGGAACTGTGGCAGCCATCTTGGGACCACGAGGAGAAAAAACAAAACAAAACAGGACAATGCTGACCTAGAACCCTGATATCATCAAACCACTGGATCAATGTGGAATTTTCTACCTCTACACTTATTACATATAGTAACAGGTCATTGTTGCTTATGTGCTCTTAGTCAGGTGTCCTGTTACTTGCTATCAAGAGCTGGTTGACTGATATATCAGGCACCAACATGCCTTGGGACTTTCTTGGAGAGGCCCACAGTGGTGATGTAGTCTGGTGAAGCTTGTTGCATACATGGCAGAGAGCAAGGATGACAGGAGAAGATGGAACAGGTTCTTTTATTTAAAAAAATTTTTTAATTGAAGTACAGTTGATGTACAATGTTCCGTTAATTTATGCTGTACAGCAAAGTGATTCAGTTATACGTATATATACATTCTTTTTTAAAATATTCTTTTCCCATATGGTTTATCATAGGATACTGAATATAGTTCCCTGTGTTACACAGTAGGACCTTGTTGTTTATCCATCCTATATATAATAGTTTACATTTGCTAATCCCGAACTCCCAATCCTTCCCTCCCTGAAACCCCTCCCCCTTGGCAACCACAAGTCTGTTCTCTATGTCCATAAGTCGAGCAGGTTCTTTTTTTTGATAACCCCTAGCTGAGAAACAGCACTAGCTCCCAGAAAATGTCAGGATCCTCTGTTGTCCCCACCCCTTCCCAGATGGTATCTCAGTCAAGGGGACCTGTTTGTCTCTCTTGGGAGAATTTGGAAAGGAAACGAATGAAGAGACCCCAAAGGCAAGGAATACCCTGTATCTTGCTTCTGGGGCATTGAGCTAGGATGAGCTGTGTGTACATGGAAGAGAACCAGCCTGGAGCCGTCTTAAAAGGGCCTTCCTCCGAGAAGGTCCCAGGCAGGAACACTGGGGCAATGACAGAGGGACTGTGTGTGTGCGCGGGGGGTGCACTGCTGGAAACCTGGCCCCTGTGGGGCTGGGGCTGGGGCGGGGAAGATGAGGGCCAGCCTGGGGCATTGCCCACATTAAGTGGCCAGTGGGTGAAAGGACTCAACAAAGGAGAGTCTCTAAACAATAATTACGTAAAATCCACCCCTACCTGGAAGGAGAGTGAGCTTCGTTCACCTGCCAGGTTCAGAAGACACCAGCATTAGGTGCAAGTGCACCTGTGAGGTGAGCCGCTTCCTGCCCTTGTTTCCCCTCTGGTCCTCCTCCCAGCCAGACGTCAGGCATGGGCGGAAGGAGGGGAGAAGAGCCCTTTCACTCCGGTCCTCAGGCTCGAATAGAAGCGGGCTAGGGAGAAGCATTGGCTTGTTAATAAAAAATTCTTTTAATTATTGTGGAAATGGGTCTCACATATACACAAAGGTAGAAAGGATAGAGTAATAAACCCCCATTTACTCCTCCCCTAATTTGAGCAGTTATCTGCCTTTTATGTTTTACCTTTTCTTCCCCAGTGTGGTTTCTCCTGGAGGACTTTAAAGCAAATCCCAGGCACAGCATCACAATACTGATAAGCACTTCAGTATGTGTCTCTAGGACATAAGGACATTAAAAAAAAATCACCACAATGTTATTATCACACCCAGCCACACTTAGCAGTATTCCCATAATATCTAATATTTGAGAGGCAGCACGTGTTAGATTTTCCCCTTGACTCAGAAATGAATGCTTCAGTTCATTTATTCAAATCAGGAAACAAACAGGACTCCCTGTTACCTTGCATTCATGGGATAGGTCTCTTAGGTCTTCACGTCCCTCCTGATGGTTTTTAACAGCCACTGATGATCGTTTCCAAGCTCCACCGTTTCTTTGCAAGATTGTGATTTTCTAAGAATATAATTACTTGCACATTAATTAGCTGGGTTCTTCTATTAAGAATTTTCCCCATCAACTGCTGGATTTCTCTGAAGAACAGTCTGTATAGGAAAGGAGTCTTCTTTACCTTCCGTCTTCAGAATAACATGTAGGTGTCCTAGCTGCCTCCAAAGATATAACCCGTAGGTTTGGGATTTTTGTGCTTTGTATGTTTAATTTTGTTTGTTTTCATATTATTATGAACCCATGAGTTGGTATATATTTGGTTGTCATCATCCTTCGTTTTGGTGCTCAAATTATCCAGTTTTTGGTGGACTGATGAGCCTTCAGATTGGGTCTTGGGTCGTTTTAAAAATACTCTGGGGCTTCCCTGGTGGCGCAGCGGTTGCGCGTCCGCCTGCCGATGCAGGGGAACCGGGTTCGTGCCCCGGTCTGGGAGGATCCCACGTGCCGCGGAGCGGCTGGGCCCGTGAGCCATGGCCGCTGAGCCTGCGCGTCCGGAGCCTGTGCTCCGCAACGGGAGAGGCCACAGCAGAGGGAGGCCAGCATACCACAAAAAAAAAAAAAAAAAAAATACTCTGGGCTCTTAGGTGGTTTCCTATGTTCCGGCTCAAGACGTCAGTTTCACCTTGTACATTTCCTGCCCCAAATCTGACCAAAGTAATTTCTTCAAGGAGTCCTGGTTCCTTTCAGTGGAAAGTGATACTTAGAAACCAAATCTAGGTGGAGAAGCATTTCACTCTAAATGAACTTGGAGCCTCAGATAGCACATGGAACTGGACATTTTTAATTACAGAGAAGTAAGACGGTGCTGAAATTGATGGGAAGACTTCTATTTTCCAAGGCTGATGAGAGTCGCGGGAACTGCTCTATCTCAAGCCAAGCTCTGTGCAATTGAATGAACATTTCTAGCCTCAGGTTTTCTCACTTTTAAAATGGGAGTAGCCAGTACCTACCAGTGGGCTCTGATGAGGATGAAGAAAGAGTCCCCGTATCATCCTTATTCTAATGAATGCTCCCCAAATGGTCGTGGTAATTATTGTTGTCTCTGAAACACAGCGGAGAGACTCGCCCTTCTTGGAGACAGGAAAGTCACCCAGAGGATGGAGGGTTCAGCTGGGCAGGCAGGAGCCTCCTCGCGGTCGACCAGAGGCTGACTGTGTACCCTGTAGATGCACAGACACCAGCTCTGCAGCAGGATGGAAGGTCCGCGTGAGACAGCACGTCGGGCATTCTGATCTACGGGCTATTACTAATAGGAACTGCACTAATCGCACACAAACCCAGCATCTGAGATGCAACAGTTGCCCTGAGAATTGGAACAATGGACATACAACTACATGGAGCAGTGGACAAAAAGGAAGAAACCCCACATCTGGCTGTTTAGAGAGCTGGTTGATTTTACCCACTGCTTCATGTCGAGCTGCTTGCTGAGCACGTGGCTCCGATGCCCTGCAGGCCTGCTGGGACACAGGGCTTCAGGCAGCAGATGAGCCCCTTTCCCCACCTTTACTAAGCAGGCCCACCAGGTATGCTGTGGAGTTACGAGTGCCGGGGAGACAGCATCAAAAGAGCAAGGCCGCGAGGAAGGGCATTTGGCCGTGAGAAACACGTTTCTGGTTGGTGTCTCCTGACATTTGGGCTGGTTTGTTACTCAGCACTATGGCAGCAAAAGCTCACTCACGTGTGGCGTGGTTGCAGAAAGGTGCCTGCAACTTAGTGGCGAAGAAACAAACATCTATGTGCCAACTCCATGGGCCTAAGGGATGCCCAGAGAGCCAGTAAAAGAGGAGTTCTGAGTGTGTCTGTAGGGCGTTTCCAGAAGAGATTAGCATTCGAATTGGTGGAGTCAAGAAGACCAGCCTCACCAACGTGGTAGGCGACATCCAGCCCATGGGAAGCCTGAGTAGAACAGCAGGAGAAAGGAGGGGGAGTCCGCCCTTGCTGCTTGAGCTGATCCTGGCCTCGGACATGAGTACTCCTGGTTCTCAGACTGACACTCACACCATTGGCCTCCCCCTCCGCTTCTTGGGCCTTTGACTCAGACTAAACTACATACATCACCTGCTTTCCTGGGCCTCCAGCTTGGAGACGGCAGATCCTGAGACTTCTCAGCTCCCATAACCATGGGAGCCAATTCCTGTAATAAATCTCCTCTTATCTATATTTAGTTCTGTATCTGTATCTGTTGACATATCATTGATCTCTCAGTTGTGTTTCTCTAATGCATTATTTTGGGGAAAAAAAAAGAGCACAGATGCCGAAGAAGCTATGCTTTCTCTACTCACATAAACTTTTTTTCTGCGGCATGTGGGCTTCTCTCTAGTTGTGGCACCCGGGCTCCAGGGCACACGAGCTCAGTAGTTGTGGCGCGCAGGCTTAGTTGCCCGACCAGGGATAGTACCTGCATCCCTTGTGATGGAAGGCGGATTCTTTACCACTGGACCACCAGGGATGTCCCTACTCACATAATTTCTATCCTTTGACATTCATGTCAGAAATAATTTCTCTTTAAAAAAAAAAAAAAAAACCGAACCGCGAAAAATGGCATAGATAATCTTATTTGCAAAGCAGAAATAGAGACACCCCAGCACAGACCCTCCCCCTCTTGCCCCAGGCAGGCAGGGCGTCGGCTGTTTCTCCACATCTGAGGCTGTTTCTCACCAGACAGAAGCTTCCTAACGCCACAGCCAAGGGAAGTATTTTGTAAAAGGCCTTCCAGGGAGGAAGGGAAAGCCGGCAGGCACTCTGGCTCTGGGAGTGGAGGGGTGTCCTTCCTTCAGGATGGAGCGTATGACATAGATGGGGTCTGCGTCCTCCTGATTCTCCTCAGCTGCCCTCTCCATGGAGACACGAGGACCAGCCGATGGTGGTGGCTGGGGGAAAGGTGGTTTGTGTCCCAGCAAATGGGGGAGTGGAAGCAGTTCCGCTCGGCGAGATTATACTTGGAACCCTGAGCATAAGTGTTACAATGTTACAATGTTATGTTTTCCAGTGACTTAGTGTTTAGGATGTTATTTTATTTTGAAAGGTTATAATTTTCATTTCATATTATTAACTTTTGTATAGCCAAATCTTTTAATCATTTCCTTTCCTCACTATATATATTTTTTTAACAGACTGTTTTTTTATGAGGAGTTTTAGGTTGACAGCAGAATTGAGTGGAAAGTGCAGAGATTTCCCATATACTTCCTGCCCCAACATATGCACAGCCTCCCCAGTATCAAAACCCTCCACCAGAGTGGTATATTTCTTAGAGTCGATGAACCTGCATTGACCCAGTGTCATCCAAAGACCAGAGTTTACACTAGGATTCACTCCTGGCATTGTAAATTCTATGGATTTGGACAAATACATAATGTGTAATGACATATATCCACCATTATAGTGCCATACAGAGCAGTTTCACTGCTTTAAAAAATCCTGCCTTCCCATTCACCGCCTGGCAACCACTGATCTGTTTATGGTCTCCATGGTTTTGCCTTTTCCAGAATGTCGTAGAGTTGGAACCATACAGTAGGTAGGCTTTTCACATTGGCTTCTTTCACTTAGTCGTATTCACTTAAGGTTCCTCCCTGTCTTTTCATGGGTGACAGCTCATTTCTTTTTAGCTCTGAATAATATTCCACCGTCTGGATGGACCACAGTTGATTTATCCATTCACCTGCTGAAGGACGTCTCGGTGGCTTCCAAGTTTTGGCAATTATTAATAAGGCTGTTATAAACATTTGTGGGTAGGTTTTTGTGTGGATATAAATTTTCAGTCATTTGGGTCAATGTCAAGGAGCGTGATTTCTGGATTGCATGGTAAGAATATGTTCAGTTTTGTGGGAAACTTCCAAACCGTCTTCCAAAGTGGCTGCACCATTGTGCATTCCCACAAGCAGTGATGAGAGTTCCTGTTGCTCCCCATCCTCACCAGTATTTGGCGTTGTCTCTGTTGGGTTATGGCCATTCTAAAGGTATGTAATTCCCTCATGACATGACATGGAGCATCTTTTCCTATGCTTATTTGCCATCAGTACATCTTTTTTGGTGAGGTATCTTTTTGGGTCTCTTGCCCATTTATTAATCCAGTTGTTCATTTCCTTGTTGTCGAGTTTAAAGAGTTCTTTGTACATCTTGTATAGCGGTTGTTAATCAGATGTCTTTTGCAAATACTTTTTTCTCAGTCTGTGCCTTGTCTTCTCATTCTCTTGATGTTGTCTTTTGCAGAGTACAAGTTTTTAATTTCAGTAAAGTCTAGATTATTAATAATTTATTTCATGGATTGCTACTTTGGTGTTGGCTTTAAAAAGTTATTGCCATACCCAAGGTCACCTAAACGGTCTCCTATGTTGTCTTCTAGGAGTTTTATAGTTTCACATTGTACATTTAGGTCTGCAGTCCATTTTGAGTTATTTTGTGGGCAGGGTGTAAGATATGTGTCTAGATTCATTGTTTTTGGTTGTTCTGGCGTCGTTTGTTGAAAAATGATCTTTGCTTCATTGTATTGCTCTTGTGCCTTTGTTAAAGATCAGTTGACTATATTCATGTGGTTATATTTCTAGATTCTGTATTCTCTTCTATTGATCTGTTTGTCTTTTTTCCCCTCAAATACCATATTGTCTTGATTACTGTAGCTTTATAGTAAGTCTCAAATTCGAGGAGTGTCAGCCCTCTGACTTTGTTCTTGTCCTTTAATATTGTGTTGGCTGTTCTGGGTCTTTTAATTCTATAAACATTAGAATCAGTTTGTTAATATCCACAAAATGAATTGCTAGGATCTTGATTCAGATTGCACTGAATCTACAGATGAAGTTGGGGAGAACTGGCCTGATGGCAATACTGTATCTTCCTATCTATGAACATATCATAGATGTTTACCAGGAGAGTCACCCTTCTGCAGGACTAATGTAGTGCCCGACATTCGATTTTTATTGAGTCAGAGAGCCCTCCAGTGCAAGCAATAGTACTGATGTCACATTCCTCCTAAAAGATGACAGGAAATTAATTCCATGCTTGTCTTCACAGCGGTTCCCATCTTAACCTCAAAATAAAAATAGAAGTAAAAGATGTTAGTCTAGTGACATGGTTAAACCGAGCTACTATAAATCTTTAATCAGCTTAAGTATTAATATGATTTGGGCATCTGTTACCTCCCGGAGGACCCTGTTATGTGTCCACTGCCCAACAGTAAGAACTAGTTCTTGGCTCAGCAAATGCCTTGACCACAGGGAAGTACCCTGTCTCTCTCTGAAATCAGACCCAGTTCATCACCCAAATTCAGCTGCATTCTCCTCTTCACTCCCTAGAATCTTCTCTGTTGAGGGTTTTCCAGCCTTGGGTGAAACGCCCGCATCTGGACTGTTGTGGCTACCGGAGTCCACAGCACAGAATGTACCACTGTTTCGTGCTCAGCTGACGTTGGTCCCTCCTTTTTGCAGCCCCGCCCAGACCCTGCTGCACATCTGCGCTTGACAATGAGTCTGATTTCACATTTTGGCTCTGCCGTGGCATTGTCATGGGAACTGAGCGCATGCCCAAAGGTTATAAACAAGGGGCTCTTCAGCAACAAATATTAAAATGAAAAGAAAAGAAAAGCTATTTGTCTTTCCCTGTTATTTTTGTTTCCCCAGGATTCCTTCCCAAAGCTTCACGAAAACGCTCTGGCTCTGTCCACCGCACTGGTTTCCACCTAAATGGAAGCTCAAAGGCTTCTCTGGAGACAGATGGCAGGGCGGCATCTGTCCTGGGGCCAGTGGGCCCCTCCAGGACGTCTGCCCTCGGGAACTCTGTCCAAACACCCGCGAGGGACAGCAAAGCACAGGAGGTAGTCCAGGACTCTTAGAACAGTCCTGATGGGGTCAACAGCAGGAGAAGAGGGGGTGTCCTGGAGTGGTCACCCAGAGCAATGGGCCCCGCTGCCCGCTGTTGAAAGGGTCCAGTGTTGTTGGGGGGAGTGATGGGATGGTGGGGGGAGTGGGGGGGGGAACCCGTCCCTCCCAGGGCGCTCCCACCTGCAGCAGCCCCGCCCTCACTCCCATCTCTTTTCTCCATCCTCGGGGCTTTGGAAGGTCCTCCTCTGGGCCTGTCTTCACTGGAGTTGGCCCCTGCTCACCTGGGGCCCTTAGGGACCCACAGTGCTAAGATGTGAGTCTTCAGCACCCTGCTCACCTAGGGGACCCCTCGGCCTCTGTGGGCGTGGGGCAAACACAGAAGGCTGCACAGGAGCTGGTGTTGGTTCGGAGCGTCCACACACAGGGGTGCATGTATTTTCTTTTCAACATACACAGTGATGCTTCTTGCTTTTCTACCCATGGAATGACCAACTCACCGTGGTCTGGCAGGGATTTTTATTTTTTTGGCTGCGTTGGGTCTTCGTTGCTGTGCACGGGCTTTCTCTGGTTGCGGCGAGCGGGGGCTGCTCTTGGTTGCGGTGCGCGGGCTTCTCACTGCGGTGGCTTCTCTTGTTGCGGAGCACGGGCTCCAGGCACGTGGGCTTCAGTAGTTGTGGTTCGCGGGCTCAGTAGCTGTGGCTCGTGGGCTCTAGAGCGCAGCCTCAGTAGTCGTGGCGCACGGGCTTAGTTGCTCCGCGGCCTGTGGGATCTTCCCGGACCGGGGCTCGAACCCGTGTCCCCTGCCTCGGCAGGCGGAGTCTTAACCGCTGCACTACCAAGGAAGCCCTGGCAGGGATTTTAAAATTAAAAGACACATCTCAGGAAACCCCTCAGTCCCAGGCAAACCAGGATGGTCGGGCTCTGTCTCTCTAAAGGAAATCTGGAAGATTTGCCTATGATTTCTGACGGTAGGGTCTGTGATTGTCTGATCTTTGTGTCCCCGAGTGGACTGCCAGCCTCACACGTAGCAAAGAGTGCTCAAGCACGACGTGAGAGCTTTTTCTTCCTGGTGGTGTGGACCAAGGGCGCTGGCGCTCACACTGTCTCAGCCGTCGCCCTGCATGTGGAGAACTCACAGGTAGCACTTGGCTGTTCTGGAGCTAAGTCGGGGGACAGAGATCTTCCTACAGAAAAGAACCCAAGCGATGCCCGGAGCCCTGGGACTGCCTGGGCCAGATCCTCCCTCCGCTTGCCAGCTGGGCACTGGCTAAGGGCAGAGCTGGTCTGGCCCCGAGTCCCTCATTTCCAACAGTGGGAGTCCCTGCCTCTTGTGATCGGGAGAATTAAGTAACAGTATATACAAAGCCCTCTGCCTAGTGCCTGACACATAGGGTAGGCGCTCGGCCAACATTACCTCTTACTGTTGTTGTCATTATTATTATTATTATTATTATTAACCAACTGGGCTCTTTTAAATGGTTCCTGTATTTTCTAATAATGTTTAGGAATTAAATTACATGGGTGGAAAACAAAGCCCTCTAAAGAGAGAAACAGATGATGCCTGGAACTAGCCTACTGTTTGGATTCATATTTAAAAGATACAGAAGATGAGTCGATCAACTCCAAAGGGGAGAGAATGACTTCCTCTCAGTTATTTGAAGAGAAGGTGGAAATATCTCGTAAAGGACGACCATGATTGGCAGGAGGATGGATGGAGGAAACCGAGGATCTCTGGATTTCATGGGCTTTCCCAACGCTATTAAGATGTATGTGTCTCAGGGAAATAATCTGATATAGGTTAAAGGTTAATGAGCGAATTTTCCTCATGTATAGAATTGTGAGGACAAAGGACAAAAAGGGCTTGGTCTCTCTTCCACTAACCTCAGCCCGTTTCAGGAGACATCTGTGTGTAGTGACATGTATGGTTCATAAATGTTCCTTAAACAAGAAAACCCTGAGGATCACAAGGGTCTTTCAGGACTAAGGGACTATTTCAGCACAACTGGTTTGCAGTTGTCAGTAAATGTAAAATGAGAACATGATTGACTTATTTTAAAGGCATTACGGTTTCACCTCATCTCAAACATTCAAGGCTAAGGAAAATCAGTTCCTTTCATAAAGTTTAAAAAAAAAATCATACCAAGATGTTGCCTGGCTCATATATCAAAAAAAAAAAAAAAAAAGGACACATATGCCACAAAGTCACAATCATCTATTTACTCTGGGACTAGACACAGGACTGGACCAAGAACAGATTAAAATGGCTTGACTTCATTAGCTTAATTAGGGAGTTCCAAATTAGATTTTTGCAGCTAAATTCTTCAGCCGGGCAGGGTGAGCAGCTGTTGCCAGGCGCCGCCTCAAAGGGAGAGCTCGGCCAGCCGTCTGGCCAGCCCCTGGCCCTCCCCAAGCTCATCTCAGAGGACCACGGTGCGGGCAGCCCAGGGCGCCACGCCCCGTGGTCCTGGCTCACTTTGACCCAAAGAGCCACTGCCAACACTGTTCGCAGGAGAGACCCTGATGGCCTTTCCTGTTATTCCTGGCACCTTGAGCTCTGCAGCAGGGGCTGGCTCCAGAATCTGCAGGGCCCAGCACAAAATACAAATGCAGGGCTCCCTGTTCAAAATACATCAGCAATTTCAAGATGTGACGGTGGACCATTAGCCCGGCGGGGGCCCTGTGACGCTGGCCGTGCCGCGAAGCCGGCCCCGCTTTGTGGTCTGAACCAGGCACAAACTTACCATCTGAGCTGTGGTTGCTTCTCTCTCTCTCCCCCGAGGTCCTACCTCACCCTTCTACTCAAGAAGGATGCTGAGTTCTATAGTAAGTGTGTTTTGTACATAATGCATGCATGATTGGATTATTTCCTGGGTGAGCACCTTTATTTTGATCTTGAGAACACATAAACACGGCAAGATTTGGGGGAGGGATAAACTAGGAGTTTGGGGTTAATATATACACACTATCGTATATAAAATAGATAACCAACAAGGACCTACTGTATAGCACAGGGAACTCTACTCAGTGTTCTGTGATAACCTATATGGGAAAAGAATCTCAAAGAGAAGAGACATATGTATATGTATAACTGATTCACTTTGCTATACTCCCGAAACAAACACAACACTGTAAATCAAATCCAATATAAAATTTTTTTAAAAAGCAAGATATCATCCCTAGAAGTAGGATTCATGAACGGCAATGCACTATCACCAACCAAAAATACCAACAGATAACACTAACCTAGGGTTTGAGCAGCACTGAATGACTCTGAGATAGCCAGGAAGACATAAATATACAGAATTCTGGAGGCCTAAAAATGCAGAACTATCGTATGATTTGAAAAATGAAGATCAGCAAGGTCATGGAACCAAGTTCTATGACGGAAATTTTGTCAAAGATCTCTCTCAGCACCAGTACATTCTATTATTTGGGAATCATAGTGTCCGGCGAAGTAGAGACAGGAAACCCAGCCAAGCAAACCAGAAGGAACACTGTAAGCCAGCTGTGTGGCAGGGCGACATCAAGTTAAAGGTCCACAGAGCAAAGATATCAACCCAACTCTCTGGATAGCTTCTGTGCTGACCCTCTCTCCTTCCAGCTTCTTAGCTGTGGGTTTTTTCCGTCCCTCCTCTCTGACGAAAGGAAGTACCCAGGGGGCTTCCCTGGTGGCGCAGTGGTTGAGAGTCCGCCTGCCGATGCGGGGGACGCGGGTTCGAGCCCCGGTCCGGGAAGATCCCACATGCCGCGGAGCGGCTGGGCCCGTGAGCCACAACTACTGAGCCTGCGCGTCCGGAGCCTGCGCTCCGCAACAAGAG
>NC_041226.1:3395739-3409232 GCF_002837175.3 Physeter macrocephalus | reverse complement strand
CCCGCTCGCCGCAACTGGAGAAAGCCCTCGCACAGAAACGAAGACCCAACGCAGCCAAAAATAAATAAATAAATAAATAAAAATTTAAAAAAAGAAAAAAAAAAAGAAAAGAAAAGAAAGCACCCGGGACCCAGAACACTGCCTTTTCATCAGAGTCGAGGCTGCTTCGGGATGGCTGATGGAGAAGGCCGAGGTATCCCGCGCACCACACGGGCTGCTGGTACCCGACTCACACCGGGAGTGTGTTTACGTGGGGAGAACCGGAAAGGAGGCGGAGACCCCTGCCCGTCGGGGTCCTGCCTGGTCCGCGGCCTACCAGAGGGTCCTCTCTCCGGCCCCCCCCCCTTCCTCTTTTGTGTGCCTCCGCCCTGACCCTCACATCCTCCTGCCGCCGGGCTGCCTCCGTGTCCCCGGGGGCGGGGGGCGGGAGCCGCGTGTCTAAGTGGGGCCCCTGTCTTTCGGAGTATTTCCCTGCGTCTCCGCAAGGACAGGGCATTCTTGCCTGGCTTCCTTGGGCCTTGGTCCTGCCTGAGGGCGAGCGGCGGTTGGCCGGAGACATCGCGGGGGTTCCGGTGTGGAGCGGGGGCCCCGGAGGATTCGCACAAGTGAACGGGCAGTGCCATTCACCCCGAGTGACAGAACAGCATCACTTTCCCAGGTGCAGGAAGAATCGCTTCGGGGCTGCCCAGAGAACCAGCCTCTCGTAATGATTTAAAGAAATAAAAGAAGAGCGCACACCCCCTGCGGGAAATGTCGTGCTCATTCTGAACGAGGAAAAGCATTTTCTTTCCCCTCGTGCTTCCTGTCGGAGGTCGGAAGGGAGGAGAGAAGCTTCCTCAGGAATCACCACCTACGAGCCGTGTCTGGCCTCAGACGAGCTGTGAACAGCTGCCTCCGAGACGTCCAGGACAGTGAGCTGTGTGTGTGCTTCCACGGTATGCCCTGCGAAAATTCAGGGAGGCCGCTTCGGACCGAGATCGTAGCGGTCCTTCCGTATCCTCGTGGATGCTTGCGTTTCCTCTGGAAACACGCCTGCCAGCTGCGCAAGGCGTGTCTGCATTCCGGCCTTGGCTGTCGATTAATCGGAAGCGACACGTTTGGCAGAGGTAATAAGCCCAGAGCCGCCCTGGTGAATGCCCTGGCTCTGCTGCTCCGAGGAAAGAAGGGAACGCGCGGGCGTGAGAACCGCACTGGGCGGCTCCAGCGCTAGGGAGAAAGAATGCTCTGTGCGCCTGGGAACCAGCAGGTGCGCCTCCGGGGCTGCAGGGACTGGGGCCACCAGCCTGGCAGGAGCCACGTCCTCGAGGCATCAGGTGGCCCGGGGGCAGTCTGGCAACAGCATGAGGAGGAGTCATATAAACAGATCTGCCTTTGAAAACCTCGGCACCGACAAGCTTTCACGTGAGGTCGGTGGTTATCAGGCGCGGCTGAGCGTCAGCCTGTCTGCGCCCTGGGTGGGAAGGAACCGCATTTTCCTGCCCCACACTGGCTTTCCCTGACTTTTTAATTTTTCCAAATGGTAATACCATTCTCTCAGGTACTTCCAGATATTTTCATTACCTCTGAAAACCTGGAAAATAAAGCCATGGGCATACAGGAGAATGGAAATCACCCAGAGTCCAGTGACCAGAGACGGCCACCGCTACCGGCTGATTAAAGTCCCTCCTGGATGCACGTCGTTTTGCATAGTTGAGACTACCCTGAGCATGATGTTAGGATGGTGTCTTGCTTTTTTCCTGCTTAGCTCATGTTATCATAAGCATTTTCCCATGTCACGAGAAATTCCTCACGCAATAATGTAAGGGGGGAAATGTATATTATTAGCAACTGATACAAGAATTCCTTTTAGGGAAAAATTTGCCCTCTTTTTTGAGGAAAAAGCTCTGGAGAAGCGTGGAGACTGATTTGTCCGTTTCTCCAGGGAATTGAGAGTGGGCTGGCACCCAGCGGCCTCACCTCAGCCCGTCTGCACATCCCCATCATGGCACTAAAGTCACCCAAACCATGAAATGCTTGGGGGCCGTGGAAGCTGAGCTTGGGCAGCCCTGGACAGGGGGCTTAGACAGAAAAAATGCATTTGGGAGGAAGGACGTTCTTGATCATCCACACAAGGAGCGGGAAAGCATTGCACTTTCATAACGTGTGGAAAGGAGAATCGGGGCACGTTAATCCCTGATTATCTGAGACAGTGAGGGACGCCCTCTGAGGCCGCTAAGCTGAGGTCAGGTTTGCATCCACCATGGTCTTTTGCAGGTTGCCTCGTATTCCATTCAACGGTGGTATCGTTTAAATAGCACTTTGAACAACTTTGTGTTTGGATGGTTTCCTCGGACTTTGAGAGCACTAGGTCAAATGGTACAAGCGTTTTAAAGAAATCTGTTACATTGTCACTTGGCTGTTCTCAAGAATGCCCGTGAATGTGTAGGCCTGCAGGCAGCGGTGCGGGAGCCATCTCTCTGCATCCTCGCCAGCACTTACCTGCTGTTTAGGATTTACTCCATATGCCTCCAAGAAGCTTTTTCTCTGCCCAAGGAGAAGTAATTTGTCTTATAAACCCTGTAATGGCTCACTTCCAGCCTCGTAAAGGTGGCGATTATATTCTTGTTTATCTTATTGTTATTAGCGTGCACCCTTGAACTAGACCGTAAGCAGCTTGAAGGGAGCATCTGTGCCTTTCTCGCGCTTGCCGTGCAGTAAGCGTTGAGGGGAGCAGAGACCCACGTTTCTCGGAAAGAGTTGGCAGCGCTTGCTGCTCTAACTTTACGTCTGCTGACCCAGATTCATAAGAGGATCAGACTGTAAGCAGTGTTGTGATGAATTCCGTGAGCGCATCCCTGAGGTTCTGTCTGGGGGCTTGGGAGCCCAGGAGGAGTTCTGGAAGGCTGCAGATGGGTGGATGGTGCAGTGGTGTCCAGACAGGGCAGCAGGTGGACGAGATGGGGGCAGGGGTCCACCGTCGGATGCTAAAGGGACGATTGGGGCGGGGGGGGGGGGATTTGCCATCCCTGGGAGTCAACAGGGGCTCCACGAGAAAGTCAAACTGACTGAACTCCTCGTCCTGCCAGGATCACAGTTGCGGCACACCTGGGGAAGGCACACAGCAGGAAGTTTCTGGAACTTGAGCAAAGTGCCCGCAGTGGTTCTTATGCAAAAATGGAAAGAGGTGGGTTGGATGCAAGGACAAGTTAGTGAAGCCAAAGCTGCCTAGCAACCGCCCCATCATTTGCAAAGCTGCCGATCCGTGTCTGGATTGTAATGGTCCCCCGGGGGGGGGGAAGGGGGCGGGGGGGGGGGGGGGGGGGGGATTTGCCATCCCTGGGAGTCAACAGGGGCTCCACGAGAAAGTCAAACTGACTGAACTCCTCGTCCTGCCAGGATCACAGTTGCGGCACACCTGGGGAAGGCACACAGCAGGAAGTTTCTGGAACTTGAGCAAAGTGCCCGCAGTGGTTCTTATGCAAAAATGGAAAGAGGTGGGTTGGATGCAAGGACAAGTTAGTGAAGCCAAAGCTGCCTAGCAACCGCCCCATCATTTGCAAAGCTGCCGATCCGTGTCTGGATTGTAATGTGGAAACAGGCTTTAGTGGTGGTTCTCAGAGCTTGGTTCTTGTCTCCAAACAGGCCAATAGTTTTATTGGTCCCGTGGCAGAAGATGTAGAAGGAGGAGGTAAGTCGTGAGTCAAATGTAGGTTTGACTGCAAGCTGGGAAGGGCGTGAATGCAGCGGCAGACAAGATCAGGATCCAGAAAGGCTCAGTGGATCAGAGAGCCAGGCTGGATTTCATAAGATGGAATTTAGTGTGGGTCCCTGGAAGCAACGGCACAAGTACAGTGTGGGGGACAGGGGATTTCAGATGACAGAACTGCCACGTGAGGCTGTGTGGCGGTCAGCAGTTCCCGTCTGATCCAGTAGCCACAGCTACAGGACAGGAGATGCTGGTCCTTCCGCCCTGCCCCCGCCTGGGTACAGCCTGGACCGTGACACTCCGTTCTGGGCACATCAGAGGAGAAGGGCAGCGTGGGTCCCTCTCTCATAAAGAACACTTGAAGGAACAAGAAGGCTAACTTCACAAACAGAAGACTCGGAGAGACCTGGGAGGTAGAGCTTTGAATATCTGGAGAGGTGTCATTTGGAAGGTGCACGGACTTCTCTTCTGGAGAGGTGGTGTGGTGGTGTGGTTTTGGTAGATGGTGTGTCCCCAGGTGGCCAAGACCATGTCTCTCATCTCACATGTTCTTTTGTGTTATGATCTTGCCATTCTTTGATAAGTAAGTGGAGTTTGGTCATCCTCCGCTTGAGGCTGGGCCGCCCTGAGACTTGTTTTGACCAGTAGAATTTGGTGGATGTGTCAGGTAACTTCTGGGTCTTGGCAGGTATGCAGCTTTCGCCTTTGCAGGCTGCAACGCTTGCTTTTGGGGTCCAGTTGTCATGAAAAGAAGCACACGCTGGTCATTTGGCAAGAGCCACGTGGAACAGCAGCTGTCCTTGTCACGTGCCGGATGTGTGAAGCCACCTGCACGTCCCAGTTCTAGCTGCCGTCACACCTCGGTCCTCGAGGGACCTCAGTTGGTGTCAGTGGCACAGAGGATCCGCCCAGCTGAGCCCTGCTGAAACATCTGACCACGGGATTTCGAGCAAATCAAATGGTCCTTGTTTTAAGCCACTAACATTTTGGAGAGGAATGTTATTCAGCAATAAATATACCAGACAGTGATTGGGAACGTAGGCTTGGAGCCAGCTGCGTGGCCACTTACTGGCTATTTGATCTGGAGCAAATCACTTAATTTCTTTGTCCCAGTTTCTTCTGCAAAGCAGGGAGGGCCCACCTCCTGTGATGCCCGTGGGGATTAAATAATTTAGTGAATGAGAATCACTTGGCACAGTCACTGTTCTGTAAAAGCTGGGGCAGAACGAGGAGGAAGGGATGGAAGCTGTGAAGGTACAAAATAATCCAACTCTATTAAAAACGCCTCTAATGGGATCCTCCAGATGCAGAGGGAGCCGCCTCGGGAGGTGGTGAGAGCCCTCCCCTGGGAGCCTTCCAGTCACGCCTCGGCAGCTGCTTGTCGGGTGTTGAGGTTGAGGTCCTCCGCCCCGTCGTGCGGGGGCCGCGTCTTGGTGGAGGAGGTGCTCGGCGCGCTCCACGCACTGCTCTTGAGTCGACAGAGATAAGAAAGAAGCCCTCATCCCGCTGAAGCGTTACAACTTCGAGATCGCCCAACACGTCTGATCTACCGTAATGTCTCCCCATCAGCAGCGAGTGTTCCTGGACCGGCCCTCACGAGGTCAGCTTCACCACTTCTGTAAGATCAAGGCCTTGAAGAGCCAAATGGCTTGTTCATTATTGAAGGGGTTGCTTGCAGCCCTTCCTGCCTGTGAAGTCACAGCTGCACCACGAGGCCCTCACCTCTGGGTTTCCTTGCCCAGACCTTGTCCAGACTATCCCGACCTCCCCAAATGCAGGGCCGAAAAGGCACAAAGGCACGGAACATATCTCTCCTCAATTCTCTCCAGCTTCTGAGACAAAGAAATAGCCCAGGGAGCCCCTGAATCACGGAGACCAAGAAAGGAGCTGCCCACACAGAAGTTCACAAAGAAAGGGAGGCCTGGGCGAGCCGGGGCAGCGTGATGGGAAAAGGCAGGGAAAACTTCCTGTCCGTTCCGATCTGATAAAGTGTCCCAGCCTTGGTCCCAAGGGCCCCGAGAGATAACAACCCCAAAGTCGCTTGCAATTCAGCTGAACACTTCTTACCAGGTCATTCTAGGGCAGGGCACAAGATAGGGAGAGAGAAGCAGGGGGGACAGGGGCCCTGGGCGAGCCTGGGGCGGTTCACTCTCTCCACACATGGGCCTCAAGGGCAGCAATGCTGGCGCCCTAAACGAGGACAGACTGACCCAAGAGACAGGGACAGGTGGTCACTTTGCCACTCAGTCTGAAGGCCCCCATGGGGTACTTTCAGAGTGCTCCCCATCTGTGCCACCTTGGGGGTTAATCCCTGCCTCGTCTGAGCTGTAATCATTGGCTAATCAGACAAGGCACTCCAAGAAGCCCAGGCCGCGGTTTTTGCTTGCTGTAATGACTTTTCTTTCATTAGAGCAGAGAGTAGGTGACCTAGAAATCTCCTGTGTGAGCTTCTGTCTTCTGCTAAACAAAAGCAGACACTCCGAAGAAGCCGGCGTGTTTAGAATGCACAGCCCTCCCTCCGCGAGGGTGATTTTAGTCCCCGCTCCCTGAACAGACAGGAATGAGAGCCGCGAGGAGGAGATCACAATATCCTGCTCTTTGCTGCAAACTGAAAAAAAAGAAAAGAAAGAAAAAAAAAGGAGGGGGAAAGCCTCCTGGTATTAGCTTGGGCTAACGAGCTCACTGGTGTGTGTCTGGGAAACATCCCAGAATGAATTCATCCGCTGAGATGTCTGTCTTTTGAAAAAAAAGTACCCTTGTAGTGGTGGATGGCAAAGGAGACACAAATGGATGGGAGCCGCGTGAAGCCGGATCAGGGGCTGAGCCGAAAGCAAGGAAGCCCAGGAGGTGGCCAGCGTCTGGGCACAAGTTAAGCCTGCCGTTTGGGGATTAACCCGTCGTGGAGGTAAACATAGGGTTTGGTTTTTTTTCTTCCAAAGGAGAAAAATCTAACACGTAAGCCGCCATGTCCCCATCATACTGACCCAGCACCTGGGATGGAACAAGGTCCCGTCAGTCTGGCCAGGTGGCAGCATTTCACACTGAACTCAGTGTCACAGTGACGCGTCTTCTGGTCGGCATCCAGGGCTGGCATCGCGCCTGCTTCACGCCAGCACACGGTAGACGCTCCGTTAAATGCAAATGGACGCAGCTCAGGTGACCTGGAGGCCCTTCCTAAGATACTGGAGGTGGCAGTAACCATGGTCGGGTGGTTAATTCCGTCTCTTTCAAACATGTACTAGATGTAATTGCCTTAAACAAAACATATTCTCTTTGAAGGAGAAGGCTGCAGGGTACGAGAGAGCTGGACGTGGGGGATGGAGTTGGGGACCCAGAGGTCTTGGGATCTAAGACGCCGGCTTGTGCAAGAGGAGGTGGGAGGGAGGTGAACCCCGGGGGGGAGCTCCCTTCCCCGCGTGGCTGCAGGGTGGGTGGATCTGTGGCAGCTGTCTGCTCGAATGTCTTCTCTCCTTCCCCAGTCGTCGGAATGCGGCCAGGCACGGATCCGGGATCCGACGGAATTTCCCGCTCTCTCTGTCGCTAGATGCGGCCACATGACTGGTTGTCACCAACAGAACGTGAAAGGAAGTGAAATGTACCACATCTGGGCCAAAGCTTCTTCCAGGGTTTCTTCTCCCTTCCATCGGCTGGATGCAGATGGCAACAGGGCCCCCAGGGAGACACGGGGGCGTGACGCCTGGGACCCTGCGTGGTTGATCACGTGGAGGGGACCCACTCCACTGACCTGAACACTCGCCCCGGCCTGGGGGGTGAGCAAGAAACAGTCCTCCGTTGGGTTGAGTCATTACACTGGGGGATCTATTTGTTTTAGAAGCCGGCACAATTCCAAGTAACACCTTAGAATAACTGAGGGAAGTAACCCAGCAGCCCACGGGACTCAGAAGGGGGAGACGGCGGCCCCAGAAAGCGAGGCATCAGCCTCTGATTGAGACGATGGAGCTACTCACCCGCAGGGGGAGAACCGCACTCTTCACACGTCACCACCTTCGTTTCCCAAAGGTCAGGGTCCACTTCTGGGAGGTGGGCCCTGGGGCGCCACAGGAACTGACACTGCGTAGAAAACTGCCTGACCGTTTGTGAGGTACCACGGGAATTTGCTGCAGCTCAGAGAGACGCAGGGGAGCTGGGGTCCCGGCCATCACGTGGGGGTGCATACGATTCGTTAGCTGTACGGTGCGGGGAGGGGAGGACAATACTGTCCCAGATGGTTAGTATCCGCGCTCCAGTGGTTCAAAGCAGGACAATACGTATTCAGGGATTATGTTCGGACTTGTTGGAACACAGACTATGAGAGCAAGTGTGTTTGTGTGTTGTGTGTAGGGGGTTAGGGATGGGACAGGGCCAGGAAGTTAGCGTAGGTAGGCAGAGACGCAGGAAAAAAGAGAAGACTCACCTATTGAAGTCCGAAATAAACTTTGTAGCCCATGGCTAACACTGCCTCCAGGTCAGCCCCACGGGAGGAGGCTGGGACACCCCACGGGCTTAGGAAGGTGAGCGCGCTTGTGTGTGTCCCTGTGCCGCTGCAGCAGCCGGGGGGGAGGTGCTATGACGTGGGGTGGGCCAGGGAAGCAGGGCAACTTTCTCGAACCTCTGAGTCTGAAGGGAAGTAGCTGAGAAAGGCAGCCAGCAACCCCTCAGGCATCTGCGTGGCCGTGATGAGGAGGTGCCCGGGCAGAGCATCTACCTGAGCCATGCAGGTGGTTCGTGCACACTGTCTGTCTGCCGAGAGGGCTGGACCGACCCTGTGTGTGGTGCTGCTTCCTGTGGAGAAGCTGATACAGAGAGGAGCTCCTTTGAGAGGACAAAGGCACACCGAGCGGCCAGGTGCTTGGGCTTCTGTGGTGGTTTGCAGCCTCTCCGGCCCACCCTGCTGAATTCCTGTGCCTGGCCTCCTTGTTAACACCCGTGGGCCCACATCTTGGGCTCTGGTTCCGGTTGGCATCCCTGCTAGGATGAGGTGATTCCCGCGGCTGGGTCTGGCCTTCCGAATGTGCGTTCGCCCGCGGCCGAGGCCTGGTGTCCGGCCGCACGCCCTCTGCTGCCTGACCTCCTTCTGCCTGTTTTTGGCTTGCCTGCGGCCACCTTGGTGCCGACAGCTTGGAGAGACCCCGCCCTACTCTGCAATCTGGGATGGAATATTCTTTTCTTTTTTTTTTTTTAACATTTTATTGTATATTGGAGTATAGTTGATTAACAATGTTGTGTTAGTTTGGGGATGGAATATTTTCTGAGTAGCTCCACCCAGGTAGCAGACCAGGAGAAAAGGGAACCGTTGAGTTATGTTCCCTCTGGATAATCCCGAGAGACCCTAGGATCTCACAGATGGATGTTAGGACCTAGTCCTCGTGGCCACCCCCATTTTCTTATTTATTTATTGTCTGCATTGGGTCTTCGTTGCTGTGCACGGGCTCTCTCTAGTCGCGGCGAGCGGGGGCTACTCTTGTTGCGGTGCGCAGGCTTCTCATTGCGGTGGCTTCTCTTGTTGCGGAGCACGGGCTCTAGGCGCGTGGGCTTCAGTAGTTGTGGCTCGTGGGCTCAGTAGTTGTGGCGCACGGGCTTAGTCTGCAATCTGGGATGGAATATTCTTTTCTTTTTTTTTTTTTTTAACATTTTATTGTATATTGGAGTATAGTTGATTAACAATGTTGTGTTAGTTTGGGGATGGAATATTTTCTGAGTAGCTCCACCCAGGTAGCAGACCAGGAGAAAAGGGAACCGTTGAGTTATGTTCCCTCTGGATAATCCCGAGAGACCCTAGGATCTCACAGATGGATGTTAGGACCTAGTCCTCGTGGCCACCCCCATTTTCTTATTTATTTATTGTCTGCATTGGGTCTTCGTTGCTGTGCACGGGCTCTCTCTAGTCGCGGCGAGCGGGGGCTACTCTTGTTGCGGTGCGCAGGCTTCTCATTGCGGTGGCTTCTCTTGTTGCGGAGCACGGGCTCTAGGCGCGTGGGCTTCAGTAGTTGTGGCTCGTGGGCTCAGTAGTTGTGGCGCACGGGCTTAGTTGCTCCGCGGCATGTGGGATCTTCCCGGACCAGGGCTTGAACCCGTGTCCCCTGCATTGGCAGGCGGATTCTTAACCACTGCGCCACCAGGGAAGCCCCCGTTTTCTTTCTTGTTCACTCTGGCTGGCAGTGGTACTGTCCTCTCATTGCTGGCAACTCCAGAAGTGCCTCCCATGACCTTGAAATCTGCCAAGGGCCCCCACTTGCTGGAGCACGCATGCCCAGTTTGAGCCCACCAACGTGGATGTCTGTGTCAGGGGCACTGGTGACTGCGCTGAAGAATGGAGGAGAGGGGTGCCATCACCACGCTGACAAGGATGCTTGTTGCGGGTAGGATCGTGTCCCCACAAAGATCTGTTGAAGTCCTAACCCCTGGCACCTGTGGACACGACCTTATTTGGAAGCAGGGTCTTTGTAGGTGTGACTAAGGTGTAAGTTCAACGTTGCATGGAGCTGAAGGCAGAGTTTAGGATGACGTGTCTAGAAGCCGAGGGACGCCAGGATTGCAGCCATCATCAGAAGCCACCGGAGAGGCATGGCCTCTGCCCAGATGCAGCGCTGCCAGCTGCTGCATGGCCCCTGCGCCCGGATCCCCGGCATTGCAGAGAAGCGCTCGTTTTGCTCTTATGCGCTGTGTACGTTTGTGATGCATCCTGCCATTTTGGAATAGCGTTACCCTGAAGCCCCAGAGACGCTTCCTCTATTCCCTTCTCCTTTAATTCTCTGTTCACTCTCTAAATTTGGGTGGGACGGGGCAGTGGCAAGCTGGAGGAGAGAATGAATGAAGAAAGCATAACCTAAACAGAGGTGCTTCTGGTAAATGATCTTCACGGTCACGATCTGTCTTTCAGAGAAAAAGTCACCATCCTGTGCAATCTTTGCGTCCCCACGCTTGACTGTGAAGAGCATTGTAAGGTGTGAGAAGCCTTTGCAGGGATTCATGACAATGGCCTTGACTTCAGTCTGCCACCCAACAGCATGATTGGACCCTCACCATCACCCTCCCGAGTGGCCAGAGGGTCTCCCCATCTGTCTGGTCCTTTTGGTGAAGTCCTTGTAAGCTGGCCTCCCTCTTTTCTCTGTTGGTCCCCGTAACCAGGCCCTCGGGCTGGAGGACATCTGCGGGTCCCCACTCACACCACAGCTTCTAAAGCTCACCTTCCCCGGGGCCCTCGGATGGTTCCTGCATGCGGGCTCCCTTCCACCTCAGGACCACCAGGGCACCTGCCCTAGGCTGAAGACTGCTCTGTCCCTTTCTCTTTGCGTTAGGTTCTGTGTCCCAGAGGAATGATATCCATCCCAAAGTCCTGGCCAGACTTCTTCCTGGGGTCCCAAGGATTCTCACGTAAATGAGACTCATTCAGTCCGTCCTTTGAGATCAGAGCTCTCCAGTGGAAAAGCAGGTCCACCTTCTCCCAAATCTCAGGCTCAAGGATGGGGAAGGGAAGAGTTTCTATAGACCACTTCACTTCCTCCTGGTCCCAGTCATAAACTCTTTCAGACCCTGAAAGAGTTTATGAAAGAGTTTATTTAACCTTCCACCCCAGGGTTACTGCAGTTCTGTAGTAACCCACGTAGCTAAGCAATTGCATGGTGTGTGTAAAAGAATTGAGAGGTTTTCAACTGTCCCCCGAGAGGTTGTGAAGAAATAACAAATGTGTTTCTCTTTATGGTTCTTCATACCTATTTTCTCCCTATGGCAATGAGGACTCTGACCCATCAGGGCAAGTGGTCAGTTAGAATTGGGAAAAGTCTGTCTGGTCTCAGCTTTGCAGCCTGTCCTGGCAGAGATGCATGCAAATAGTGAGAGAGAACTGGGAAGAAAACCCTTTCCTGAATCCAAACTCTGATTTCTCAATTTTAAAAGAGTATCTTTGATCAGAATCAACAGAAGAGGGCAACTATACAACTAATAACCCCAAGGCCTAAATTCACACCGTGTTCCATGCTTCAGAAGCTGCAATGGTCGATATGTTATTAGTAACACTGCAAGTTCAGTCCATGGGGATTGGGGTTTCTGAGGCTTCTGAGTAGTGCACAACAAAACAAAGCTCAAGAGGATTAGGGGAAAGATGGATATTTGTATAGATGTAAATATCACATGTTATTAAGTAATATTTAATGAATAACAATAAATACTGTGTAATAACTACTATTATTACATATTTATTACATATCATTAAATAATATGAAACATAGATTATATGTAGGCACATGCTTCTCCAAATTTCTTCTTTTTTTGCTAATAAGCCCTCAGCCAGGATCATGAAATCCGTTGCCAAGTTTACCATATTAGCAGCCACTTTCAAAGTCAAAACATAGCCAAGATCCCCACATTGGGCTGTTCCCTGGGACAAGATTTCCTTTTTCCCAGACCAAGCAGCCAGACCAAGTGGCACTCAGGGACACCGCCAGGCTTTTCCTTGCCCCATGGGGAGAGGACTGCAGGACAGTCCTGGGAGGCGGCGAACGGGGGTTGCAGCAGCAGGGCAGGAGTAGCGCATGTGTCCGGCTCCATGGAGAAGGAGAGGGTAGACCCTGGACTCCAAGGGCCACCTGTGGAGTGGACCTCAACCCGGGTCCTCCTTCCTCAGCTCGGTCAGACTGGGTGGTGTCTTCTGTGACCTCGGCCCCAGTAGCTGGAGTCTGGGATAAAAGCCAAGGTTGTCCCAAAGGACCAGTCAACTTCCACCCCAGGGAACTTGCACTTTCATTGCAGAGAGTTGCTGATTGGTATCTGACTGATGGCCGATGCTTTTGTAGCAAGAATCTGAACCTCAGTGATCCCGGTTCCCCATCGACCCGGAGGCTGTGCTCAGCCCTGGACAAGACAGATGTAAACAGACATCCTCCGTGCCCGCGGGGCTTGGTACCCAGATGATAAAAAACGGACATGCAGGGCGTGGGAAAGACATGACGAGTCATGAAGTCCGGGGCGGGTGGTTAGAGAAATCAGTGTTTTGTGTTGGGTTGGATTTCTTTGTCCAATCGGGGGCATTTTGCGATCCACGACTGGGCTTCTGAAAAGAGCGATCAGGAGGAGGAATCTGAAGGTGGGTGAGACTGGATGGAATTTGCATTGCAAGATTACGGCCCTAATTTCTGCAATCTGCTCGAGGAGGCTCCGCTGCCCGCTCTCGCCGCAGAAGAGCTGCAGCACAAAGCCGAGCCGGACGCGAAGTGGGTTAGGGCGTTATATAAGCCCCGGCGGGAGGGGAGATGGTCTTTTCTGCGCGCTCCTCCCGCGGCGGCGGCGGCGCGGCTCCGGTTGATTTAGAGCGCGGCTGACAGCGGGCTGGCGCGGCCGCGCTGACGCCAGGCTGCTGCGTCGCCATGGAGACGGGCGGGCGCGGCGCGGCTGTCAGCGGCGGGCGCGCGGCCGCGGGGGGCCGCCGGAGGAAGGCGCGGGCCGCGGCCGGGACCCTCGCGGCAGACATGGACTTGCATTGTGATCGCGCCGCCGAGCCGCCGGCCGCCGAGCCGCCGTCGGGCAAGATTAACAGAGCCGCCTTCAAACTGTTCAAGAAGAGGAAGCCGGGCGGCGCGATGCCCAGCATCTTCGGGGTCAAAAACAAAGGGGACGGGAAGGGCGCGGGGCCCGCGGGGCTGGTGCGCAGCCGGACGCACGACGGGCTGGCCGAGGCGCTGGTGCTGGAGGGCGGCCGCCGCGAGGAGCCGCGCGCGGGCGGCGGGGACGGGGCGCGGCCGGGCCCCGCGGCCCCCCGGGCGGCCCCGGGCGGCGCGGGCCCGGCGGCCGGCGGCTCGGTGGCCAAGGCGCA
>NC_041226.1:3390658-3395443 GCF_002837175.3 Physeter macrocephalus | reverse complement strand
GCGCCGGAGCCGGCCTGCGCCCCGGGAGAGGGCGCCGCGGGACCCGGGCGCGCCGAGCGGCCCCGCGCGCCCCCCGAGCCCGAGCCCGAGCCGCGCGCCGGGGAGGGCCGGCCGGCCGAGGACGCCGCGGGGCCCGGGGCCGCGCCGGCCGAGACTGCGCCCCGGGCCGACTCCGAAGGCGGCCGCGCGCCCGCCGCCCCCGACCCTTCTTCGGTCGATCCGCCCTCCGACCCATCGGCCGATCGTATTTGTCTGATGTTCTCTGACGTGACTTCACTGAAAAGCTTTGACTCTCTTACAGGCTGCGGAGATATTATCGCAGACCCCGAGGACGAGGCAGGGCCCAGCTGTGCCAGGCATGCCCCCGCGCCGGGCCAGCCGGGCCCCGCCCCAAAGCCCCCCGGCGTGGTGGCCTACCAGGGAGGCGGGGAGGAGATGGCGAGCCCGGCCGAGGCGGACGACTCGTACCTGCAGGAGTTCTGGGACATGCTCTCCCAGACCGAGGACCAGGGCCCGGGGCCCCAGCAGGGGGCGGCCCCGGCGGCGGCGGCGGCGGCGGCGCCCGAAGCGCAGGTGGCCCCCGAGACCCCCAAGGACGCCAGGCGGGCCGAGGGGGCCAAGGACGCGTCCTCGGTCAAGCGCCGGAGGCTGCACCGCCTCCCCACGGAGCTCCAGCCGAAGGAGGAGCCCAAGCACGCGGACGAGGAGCCGCAGGAAGGCGTCCCCAACAGCGACGAGGGCTACTGGGACTCCCCCACCCCCGGGCCGAGGGAGGACGGCTCGGGCGGCGGCGTGGGGAAGGCGGGCCTCCCCCGGGACGGCGACAGCGGTGACGCGCTCTACGACCTGTACGCCGAGCCCGATGGAAGCCCCGCGGCCCTGCCCGCCGCCGCCGCCGCCGCCGAGGACACGTCCTGCGCGTCCCGGTTAAAGCCCGTGTCTCCGGTCGCCGTCACCTGCGCCCTGCGGACGCCGGGGAGCTTTTTGCCGAAGGACTCCAAGATCCCCGTCAGCATCAAGCACCTCGCGAACCTTCCACCCAGCCACCCGGCGGCGCCCCAGCCACCGGCCAGGAGCGAGCTGCCCAGAACCAAAATCCCGGTGTCCAAGGCGCTGGTCCGCCGGGTCAGCAGCCGGGGCCTGGCCGGGACCACCCTCCGGGCCGCGGCGTGCCACGACAGTGCCAAAAAGTTGTGAGGTCTCCGAGGCCGAGGTGGAGGGGCCGCTTGTCGAGGAACACAACTTTCCCCGGAAACCACTGCGGCAAGTCTTGCACCCCTCAAAGAAAGGCCTTTCGGACCGTCCCCGCTCCGAGCCTGGACCAAGGTCTTTGTGTCGCCAGCAGGGGCAGGATCCACCAGGCAGGGGACGCCACAGGCCGGATTTCCCCTCCAGATAAGTCCCTGAGAATTATTTTCAAGCACTTTTTTTTTCTTTTTTACCTTTTTAAAAATCTTTTTTTCTTTCTTTCTTTTTTTTTTTTCTTCTTTAATGCACTGAACGCTAGGAAGTCACCTTTACTTGCCTTTGCAGAAAACAGAACTTAACCCAATCTAAGGAAGCGTCACGCCATGATACTTGGCTGTGCCGGTGTCCAGCGGGCCTGCAGGAACCATCGGGAGAATCAGAGGAGCCCTCCTCTTCCTGACACTTTCCTTCCTTCTTTTCCTTTTCCTTTCCAGGAAAAAAAAAAAAAAAAAAAAAAGGGACCCTTTGCTGTATCACTGTGTGGAAAACACCTACAAAGCCGAGTCAGGTAATTGACCTGATGAGCAGCGGAAGCATCACTGCTTGGCAGAAACCCCGGTGCTTTCAGTTGCTACGTACGCAAATAGGTATTTACCTACCACTAGGACGATCAAGGAGAGTTTGGATTTGGTGGGTTTATTTAGATCATTTGTTTGGAGAGAAAAAAAAAAAAGCTCAGCAGAGCAGGTTTCCCTCCCTTTTTTTTTTTCCCACCCAGCGCAGAGATCAAGATCAGGGAAAGATTGCGCTAAATGCCAACAGACATTTAGCATTTATAAACTGTAACCTTTTCGTGTGTAGATGATGCATATTTTACGGATTATCCAGCTGTCAGCCTTTTATAATCTGTCAGTAACCTCGCGTTTAAAATCTGGTTTTATAGCTATAGACACGATAACCGTTCCCAAACCATTGATGGTCTTTTATGTCCTCTAAGCGGAAGCAATTCTGTTTTTGTTTTATGTGGGTTCTCTGGCTTTCAGTGCAGGAAAAAAAACCTATTGTGTTGATGTCCCAAAGGAATGGTTCTGCCTTGTCTTGGGTTAAGAGTCTGTTTGTTTCTCACCCCGGACCCTGGTTTTCAGAGGTTTTACCTTGGTTATAAAAATTTTGGATTCAGCCATTTCTCAGTATGGGGAGTTCAAAACGAGGAACACATAAAGAAAAACAATAGAAAATGTAGTTTTTCCTGTCATTTGACTTCTGCTTTGTAGACTTAGCACTGAGCCACGTCTGTTCAGAATGTGACACTGGGAAGCTTATGTATCATAAACGTTGTGTGCCAAGATTATTTTTGAAAAGTGGTTGACTTATATGTGTGTTTTCTATTATTTTAGATGAAATATTTATTTCAGAAAGCATTACCATATGCCTCGATAGTTTGAAAGATAAACAAGCCGTTCCTAGAATGCTCTTAGGGTCTAATGATTATAGAATATCCTCTTTGAAATGTATTTTAGTGTATTTAATCAAAAGACCAGAGCTTCTACTAGGAGATGATTCACAGTATCGGGGAGGTTGCACGTATTCAAGTGAAACTACACACACGTAAAAGACACGCACACGTCTCTCTAACTCTCATTTTCCAGCGAGATTCCCTGAGTAATGAACTGGTAGTACCCGCTTTTAAAGTTCTTTTTCTGTTTTATACAGGAAAGAAAAAGGCAAGTTAAGTATATGAAAACTTATTTTAATAATATGAAAGGAGTAACAAAATAAACAGATAGCAGAGGAATACAGATCCGGGCCAGTAGCACAAAGCAGGTTGTTCCGCATTTTAAATCTGCAGTGATTCAATTAGAAGAGGTGGTAGAGATTGGCTACATTTCTTTATTATGCAGATTACTGGCTTTTATTGTGTCGTGTCAGATCCTTGATGTGATTTTAAAGTAGTGTTTTAATATTTAATTTTCTTATGTCTGTAGATGAGGTCTTACAGGCAGACGTAGCCTTAAGCACTCTGAATACACCACCAGGAATTCATAAAGCGGCTCACACTCACACGTGCTCATGCACTCAGCTGTGTACAACTGACAGACAAAGGCGTTCACCGTACACTTGGAGATGTTTCAGAAATTAGCTCTCTCTTGAGAAAGGGATTTGAATATGATTCAGCGCTGATAGTACTACTTAGACTCCAGACACATTCGTTTCCCCCCGGTTAATGGGAAGAATATACATTTTATTCCTAGCTGTAAAACAAAGGATCTTTATTTTCTTCCTGTGCATCTCCTTGCAGGGGTTAGAAGGGTCTCCCCTGCATGAAGCCATGACAGAGTTATATCTGTTCACTTGTTCAATTGCACAGGGAAGGTAGGAGGCCCTGAAGGACTCATGAGGATATTGAAATACTAAAGGCAACCTACTTACCTATTTTGTAAGCACTGGAACTAAGTATTTTTGCTTTCACAGTTTTGGGACTTATTTCTGCATTTACACCGCTGTGCTGTGTCTTGTTTTCGTAAGTAAAGGAAAATGTCAGCAGCGTTTGCCTTATTTCCCCCTTGCCTGTCAGTGAACCACTTATGCAAGATTTAAACTATTTTCTTTTTTGTTCTTTTTTCCATATATTTTCCATGTTTTTTTTTTTTTTTTTTTTAAACTCTAAGAATTCCACCCACACCAGTCAAATGAAGGATTCAGGCAATGAATTAAACGGCCTCAATCACTTGATGGGAAATCAAGACCAGTACAGCGAGGTGTGTCTTAACCTTTTCCAACCACAGACAAGGGATGGTAGTTACCTTTTTGTACCAAGGGCTACTTTCTCTCATTCATGTTCATGGAGGTTGTTTCCTAGGATTTTAATGGGTTTACATTCCGATTGTTATGGGTTGGCCAAGAAGTTTGTTCAGGTTTTTCCGTAAGATGTTACTTTTTGGCCAACCCAATATTAATGCATTGTCTAATTTGGCCATATTTGCTGATTTTTTAAGGAAACGATTGGATGTGGGCTGCTGACACCTTTCCTGTGTATCTGTGTTTCTGAGATACTTGGTTGATTAAGTCCCTTTAGTCAGAGTTGGCCAAATTCTATAGGAAAAAGGCACATCGACTGCTGGCCCTGAATCTGTCAGTCAGGTCAATAGCTCTGCACAAAGACAGCCTGACTTCAGTGTCTGCATTACCTGGGGAGTGTTACTTGGGCCACTGTGCTTCGGTACTAATGCTTTCATGCTTCCGTTAGCCCTATAGCATTTTGAGTAACCGCAAGAGGAAATAGATGTGTGTTATTTCACCTAATAACAACAATGGAATGTAGGCTGTTAAGGACTTCCTTTAGCTCCATTTCCCACAAATTATCTGCCTATTTAAATACAAAGTGCATGAGATCTATGAAAGTGATGACTTAGGAGTCTAAGGGTTTATTCATTAATCTCAGAAGTAGTGTTCAGGGCTTCCCTGGTGGCGCGGTGGTGGAGAGTCCGCCTGTCGATGCAGGGGACGCGGGTTCGTGCCCCGGTCCAGGAAGATCCCACGTGCCGCGGAGCGGCTGGGCCCGTGAGCCGTGGCCGCCGAGCCTGCGCGTCCGGAGCC